>NW_015168674.1:395829-485023 GCF_001447785.1 Gekko japonicus | reverse complement strand
AGGGCTCCCTCTCCCGACCTTCGACGGGGCGCCATTGGTGCCGGTGGCGAAGGTTAGAAGTTTGGGGGTGCTCCTGGACTCCACGTTAACTATGGAAGCCCAGGTAGCAGCCACTGCCAAGTCGGCATTCTACTGCTGGGTCGGACCGGTCCGGGGTTAGGGCTCCCTCTCCCGACCTTCGACGGGCACCATTGGTGCCGGTGGTGGAGGTTAGGAGTTTGGGGGTGCTCCTGGACTCCATGTTAACTATGGAAGCCCAGGTAGCAGCCACTGCCAAGTCGGCATTCTACCATCTTCGGCTGGTGCGGCAGTTGGTCCCCTTCCTCGGCCGGGATGACCTAGCCACAGTGATCCATGCGACGGTCACCTCGAGGCTAGACTACTGTAACGCTCTCTACATGGGGCTGCCTTTGTCGCAAATTCGGAAGCTGCAACTAGTGCAGAATGCTGCAGCCAGGCTGCTGATGGATCTTCCTAGACGGGATCACATCCAGCCTGTGCTGAAAGCGCTGCACTGGTTGCCAATAGCTTACCGGGTTCGCTTCAAAGTGCTGGTCGTTACCTTTAAAGCCCTATATGGCCAGGGACCAGCCTACCTAAGGGACCGCCTTGCCCCACATGTTTCCCCAAGGGCACTACGGTCAGGGACTCAACATCTACTGGCTGTTCCAGGTCCCCGTTCTATTAGACTCAGCATGACCAGGAACAGGGCGTTCTCGGTGGCGGCTCCTATCTGGTGGAATGAGCTCCCAGAGGAGATCAGGGCTCTGCGGGACCTAGCACAGTTCTGCAGGGCCTGCAAGACGGAGCTCTTCCGCCAGGCTTTTGAATAGGAGCCGCCACCACTAGTCCACCACTAGTCCACCAGCAGTCCATCATTAGTGCACTAGTGCACCACCATCGCACTAGCTACCATCTATCCCCCATATATGGACATCAAGATGGGGCATGCACATCTAGTTGCTGCATTATGGGCGAGAACGGGATGGTCAGGGACAGTCATCTTGCTTTTAGAAATTTTAGAATTTGTACAGATTGTATAATTTGCTAGGCATCAAAATCTGTTTTAAATAGGGCTGTAATTTAATATTTTGTATTGTTTTATGGTTTTATCTGGCAATATGCCCTGTAAGCCGCCCTGAGCCTCCGGGGAGGGCGGGATAAAAATGTGAATAATAAATAAATAAATAAAATAACAGAAGCAGAAGAGATTAGGAAAAGATGGCAAGAATACACAGAAGAACCATACAAGAAGGACCTCAATGTCCTTGACAACCACGACAATGTAATCACTGATTTCGAGCCAGACATTCTGGAGTGTGAAGTCAAATGGGCCTTAGAAAGCATTACTAACAACAAAGCTAGTGGAGGTGATGATATCCCAGCTGAGCTATTCAAAGTCTTAAAAGATGATGCTGTTGCTGCACTCAATTTGCCAGCAAATTTGGAAAACATAACAGTGGCCACAGGATTGGAAAAGGTCAGTTTACATTCCAGTCCCAAAGAAGGGCAATGCCAAGGAATGTTCAAAGTATCACACAATTGCACTCATTTCACACACTAGCGAGGTCATGCTAAAGATCCTACAAGCTAGGCTTCAGCAGTATGTGGATAGAGAACTGACAGAAGTACAACCTGGGTTTCGAAGTGGTAGAGGAACAAGAGATCAAATTGCCAACATTTGCTGGATTATGGAAAAAGCACCAGAAAAACATCTACTTCTGCTTCACTGACTATGCTAAAGCCTTTGATTGTGTGGATCACAGCAAACTATGGCAAGTTCTTAAAGAGATGGGAGTTCCATACCACCTCACATGTCTTTTGAGAAACCTGTATAAGAGTCAAGAAGCAACAGTTAAAACTGGATATGGAACAACTGATTGGTTTAGAATCAGAAAAGGAGTATGACAAGGATGTATATTGTCACCTTGCTTATTTAGTTTCTATGCAGAGTACGTCATGTGAAATGCCAGCTTAGATGAATCATAAACTAGAATTAAGATTGCTGGGAAAAACATCAACAGCCTCAGATATGCAGATGATACCACTCTAATGGCAGAAAGTGAAGAGGACCTAAAGAGCCTCTTGCTCACTGTGAAAGAGGAGAGTGCAAAAGTTGGCTTGAAACTCAACATAAAAAAACTAAGATCATGGCATCTGGCCCCATCACTTCTTGGCAAATAGAAAGGGAAATCATGGAAGCAGTGACAGAATTCATGTTCCTAGGTTCTAAGATCACTTCAGACAGTGTCTGCAGGCATGAAATTAAAAGACGCCTGCTTCTTGGGAGGAAAGCGATGGCAAACCTAGACAGCATAATAAAAAGTAGAGACATCACCCTGCCATCAAAAGTCCACATAGTCAAAGTGATGGTATTCCCAGTAGTAATGTATGGCTGTGAGAGTTGGACCATAAGGAAGGCTGAGTACCGAAGAATAGATGCTTTTGAATTATGGTGCTGGAGAAGACTCTTGAGAGTCCCCTGGACTGCAAGGAAATCAAATCAGTCAGTCCTAAAAGAAATCAACCCTGACTGTTCCCTGGAAGGCCAGATACTGAAGCTGAAGCTCAAATACTTTGGCCACCAAATGAGAAGGGATCATTCACTGGAGAAGACCCTGATGCTGTGAAAGACTAATGGCAAAAAAGGAAGGGGACGGCAAAGGATGAGATGGTTAGACAGTGTTATCGATGCAGTAAACATGAAATTAAGCAAACTCCAGAGGATGGCAGAAGACAGGAGAGCCTAGTGTGATGTGGTCCATGGGGATCTGAAGAATCAGACTTGACTGTGCGACTAAACAACAACAAAAGTGTATATATGTGTGTGTACATGATGGATGGATGGAGGGATGGATGGATGGATGCATTTGCTTCACAAGACAGCATAGTGATTCCCTTGTATTGTATTTGCACATTACACTTGTGACCTCGAGGACACATCCTTGCTAAGTTACTGTCATTATAATGTGTACTTGTCACATTACAATCTTATCAAACCCACCCTATCATGCCGCTTCAGAAGAGGTTGCACCACATCTACTAAATTATAGTATCTGCCTTAATTCATTTTGAAATCGCTTGCCACAATGTTGCATGTGTCAGCTCGCATGCCTGAAGACAAATTATGGGGCTTTTTTGCTGTTAAGATAGAATTGAAACAAGGCATTCTTCACCAATGGCATTTTAAGCAAATGAGTGTGCTGCTAAATGGTAACGGTAACTAGCAAAACCTCCAGGTCTCGAGACAATAAAGAGTTAAACACACTTCAGCCAATTAATTTCAGTGAGTTTAAGTGCACCTGTGCGAGCCCCAACTCCCGCCAAGCCCGTGCTGGCGGAGGGAGATGATTTGCCTCCTCGTGAGGCATGAAGAGAGAGGGCACTGGCACTGCGAGAAGCGCGGCATCAAGCAGGGGGTGGAGCCAGCCTATTTAGGCTTGGCTTCCACCCTCTGCCCCAGCAGTTCTTAGATGTGCTCGGAGTTGCATCTCTGAGCATGTTGTAGGAAGGCGGGCCCGGGCATCTGTGGGTTTCGGACCCGGCGGGCAGATGGCAGCTTGTGCCCGGCATGTGGCCGCAGTGGGCTGCGGTGACCAGGAGCATCGAGGTTGCCTTGGCAGCCAGAACATCAGGGCCGCATAAGTGGCAGGAGCGGCTGGCCACATCGGCGGCCAGAGCACCGGGGCCACAGCGGAGGCCTGATCCTCGGGACTGCGGCTGTGGTCCGATCTACAGGATTGGTGGGCTCGCGGCAGCGCAGCAGCTTGGGGCTCACATTGCCTCCCTCTGTGTAGCAACCCCAGCCTTCTTAACCCTGATAAACTGCCAAGCCCCTGACAAAATTGGGCCAAGACTGGGAGGGGAGGGATTGGCAGAGATTGCTCCCACTCTTCTGAGAAAGCTCCTGCTCTGTCTGTGAAAGTTTGCAGGGTGGAGCATTGAGCCCTGCAAGCTGCAGCATCCTGCACTGCCTCTCACTCAGTCATTGAAGGTCCCTGTTTCTCAGAAGCAGCTTTTGAGCTGGCACAGTGGGCTGAAGGGAGAGAGATTTGTTCTGTAAACTCTGTGGTGGTTCCCTAACATAGCCAAGTGGCTTGTTAAAATGAAACACAAAAACACATCCCCCCCCCTTTAGGTTAAAGAGAATGGGATGTGGGTGGCTGCAGTAGGTGAAGCTGCTTATGCCACCCCCCATGGTTGCCCCCACATTGTTTATCCCACCACCACCACCCTGTACTTGGTTGCAGTAGCGGGGAGTTGGGGGACATTTTAGATATCTGACTGCCAACGCCTGCCTGTTGACACTTGGGGAGTTTGAGTGGGAGGTGGTGGGGGATATAGGCCTTGTAAGGCCGGCCCCCTGCAGGCCAGGATTTGGTTTAAAATTAAATAATAATTTCCACATAATGATTTAGATAATAGAAAGTGAGAGACAGAGGGTGGTGATGAGGTATTTGCCCCCCACCCCTTTATGGCCTGTATAAGGTTGGAGGTCATTCCTTTAGGCGAGATCATAGAATCATAGAATCTTAGAGTTGGAAGGGACCTTGCAGGTAGGGTTGTCAAGTTGCGGCGGGGGATTGTATGTCTTCGCAGAATCCGTACCGCAGGGATGGCAAGACGCATTGCACCGCCGTCACCAGGACATGGTCTACGCGTCGCTCTGGCAACGGGGCTCCAAACACCCCCGTTGCCAGAGCGACGCGTAGACCATGTCCTGGTGACGGCGGTGCAATGCGTCTTGCCATCCCTGCGGTACGGATTCTGTGAAGACATGCGGATCCCCCGCCGCGATTTGGAGAAATTTGGTAAGCCTATTTGCAGGTCATCTAGTCCAACCCCCTGCACTCTGCAGTAGATAGAGGGTGGTGGTGAGGTATTCCCCCCCCCCCCTTTTATGGCCTTTTTAAGGGTGGAGGCCTTTCTTTCAGGCAGCCATTTTAGAGGAATTAATTTGGTGGCCATTTTGGGTTGGTGCAGCAGTGGCCATTTTTGCAGGGACTCTAGTGGCCATTTTGGGTATTACAGAGGTTGGCAATTTGATTTAAACAGCAAACAGCTCTGCCCTGGATGGCACATTCTGGCCTGATCTTGTCAGATCTCAGAGGCTGGGCGGGGTTGGCCCTGGTTGGTGGCTGGATGGGAGACCACAAAAGAAGTCTCAATGCAGGCTGGTGTTTAGTCTTTTTGCCCCTCCTCACCTGCAGATGGTTGGAAGCCAATTTACAGGGCAGCCACTTTAGAACTGTTGTTCCAGCAGCCATTTGAGGTGGTTTAGAGGCCGTCAGTTTGTGAAACGGAAAGGCATCTTGCAATGGCCAAGGCTGTATGTCTATAGGCAGTGAGTGAAGGGCAGGTATGAATCAAATCTCCTCTTTTCTTCCCTCCTTTCTTCATCTGCTGTTGCTGGCATGGTTTTAAGCCTGGATTTATAAGGGAACTGATCTCTGCACTAATTGCCTTGAGGGAGTTTTAGGAGGGGATGTGTCTTAGTGTGCCCATCTGCTTGGTAGGCAGATGGTCACAGGTTCAACACCCAGCATCTTTGGTTAGTGGATTTGGCAGTAGGGGAAGTAAGAGACTTTTGCCTATGACCTGGGGAGCATTTGTCAGGCTGAGTAGCCAATACTCCTGTTAGCACGCTTGAAGCAGGCAGTGCTATTGAAGGGGCTATTCCTTATAAGGATAAAAAATGATTCCCTACTTATTGCAGCAGGGCTTATTTATACTTGGGACTGGAGACAGGGATTTCTATCCAAATAACAATTTAAAGGGTTTCATTCATGGAAAGGCAATGTACATTGCCAATCTTCAGATAACAATATTTGGCCATAAGGAAAAGGGGATGCTTGTTCTTTGTTGTGGTTAGGAGCAGTGGACTCTAATTTGGAGGCCAGGTTTGATTTTCCATTTTACGCACAAGCCAGCTGGGTAGCTTTGGGTCAGTCATTAGCGGTTCTCTCAGGGATTTATCAGCCCACTTGCCTCAAAGGGTATCTGTTGTGGGGAGGGAAAGGAAGGAGATTGTAAGCCGCTCTGAGTGATGAGCGGGTTATAAATCCAGTCATAAGAACATAAGAGACGCCAATGTTGGATCAGGCCAAAGGCCCATCCAGCCCAACACTCTGTATCACACAGTGGCCAGAAATACCAGCGCCAGAAATACCAGTCTCTTCTTTTTCTTCTCTAGAATCCTATAGAAGCCTTACAGGTATCCAACCGTGATCTGCAAATAGAAACAAACTTTGAGGTAAGGGAGTGCAGCCAACAGGAACAGCTACTTGAAACTGTGTAGCTGGATGGGGGTGGGGGTGGGTGAAATCAGGTGTAAACTGAATGGAGAATAGCTGGATTTCTAAGGGTTTCCTTCTGTGAAGGAATCCGTGTCAGCAACGTGACTTTGACAATGAAGGCACTCTGAGTTGGTGAATTGGCTTTGTCTTCATTATGTGTTAGGATTCGACAATATCCATTGCAATATGTCATTGGTACCTTCTGTCATTGGTACCTTCTGTTTTGTTTCAGCAGGGATACAGTGTGCCTTCCAACCGACGCTGTGATCTGGGGAATTTGAAAGCCGGCACATTGTTTTATGTCTTGGTTTGGTCCTAATGAACCCTTAAACAGGTTTAATAGTGCAATTCTTTAAATAAGGTCCAGTGAGTTGACATTGCCTGGAAGAGTTATGTTGTTGCGACAGGCTGTTGAGGGTGCCGGCTAGGAGGCGGTGGTGCTGCCACAGCAACAAGAAATAAGGCAGGGCTTTCAGGAGGTTCCGGTGGGGGCGTGTGTTAAGCAAGACCCATCAGAGGACCGGCAGGGCTTTGGGGGCCAGGGGGGCAGACAGCTATTTTGCCCACTCACTTGGCTATAATAGAAGCTACTTGCATGCAAGGCAGCCCAGACATACTCATGTATGTATGGTATAGGGTCCACTGAGGACATGTTCCCATTATGGTGAACATGCAGCCTGCATGTATGAGCATACACCTGTTTGTAAAATGGAGCCAGTGCACATTTAATGGGTGCTTGTCCTTGGCCTTTAGGATAGGAGCACAGTTTCTATAAGAAATTATAGGTACCAAGCACTCTTCAGAGTAGAGTATTTCTTGTTTTGTTTTGTTTTTCAAAATAAATACATACATAAATAAATATTTAAATAGTTTTTAAAGTGACAATGCATTATAGATAGGCTCTATCATGTTTTAAAAGCCAAACTAACTTTTTGTTAGGATGGGTCTCAGTGATTAGTAGAGCTCGGAAGATTAAATACTGAGAATTATTTCGGAATGCCTTATGGGGGCAGTCACTTATTAGAACATTGAATGCCTGTGAAATGTTCTTTAAGGAATTTCAAGGCTCTGAGAGAATGTTTTCATAGTTTGACAATCCAATGAAACTTGAACTGAATTGGAGACACTCTCTTCTGGCATGGACATTGGACAATGATAATTCTAGGCCTTAATTTCCTATTTTTCAAGGCGCAGGATTGCCAAAAATCCAAAGAAATAAGTCTTGTATGCTTAATAGAGACTTAATGCGTGGAAATACATAGCTGTAGCTTTTCATGGTGTGGAGGTAAATAACGTCACTGGATAATTGACATCCCTTTAGAGGGAGTGGGCTTCCTTGGCTATCCAGGAATATCAATGTTATTTCATTTGAGTAGTGCAAACATGTGCCCTATGAATGTTGGGCAGTGCAAACAATGTTGTGTAAATGTAGTGGAATTTCTAAGGCGTTCTATGAAGGTCTTGGGAAACGGGAGCTCTGGAGGACCAGAGGCAACCCATTTCCCTGGCAGTGGGAAAAGGGTCAATTTTACAACCTGGGGTGTTTTGCACTTAATGTTCTGAAGATGGTTACCACTTTCGGCATGCAGAGGGAATTCTGATGACCAGGCACCAGTTTGCGGTGGTAGTGCCTGGGCTTTGGCAGTTGGGCCTTTCCTGGGGTGAAGTTTGGGACTCACTCTTCTTGGTTCAGTTTTGCTTCCACTACAACTGCCCTGGGCTATGTATTCCCTTGCTGTGCAGTAGGGTCAGTGGGACCTTGTTCAGATCAGGACCTTTGTTTGGTCACTGCACTCCATTTTGGAGTGAGCTAGTGACGGGCTTTCACCTAGCTTTCAAAGAATGGAATTGCAAAGCTAAGTTATTAATGAGATTATTCTTTCAGGTGCTGTTGGCTGTGGGGCGAGATGAAGTGTCAACAACTTCGGCCATGGCATGGTCTTTTGGGCCACCCCCCGGGCCAGGAGAACACCCTGGTCATGAAGGCCCTTGTGCTACAAGCTGAGGCAGACCTTGTGATGGCCCAGAGGGTGGATAGTCTGGCTGGCATGGCCCTTGCGGGACAAGCTGAAGCTGACCTTGCGATGATGAGAGCAAGGTGTCCTGGAGTGCAGATGGTCTGGTCAGCTAGTCTGCTTTGTCATAACGGACAATTCCATGGTGCTACATGCGGGTGCTGTCCTTGCGATGATAAGAGCAAGGAGGCCCGGAGTGCAGATAGTCGGGTCGGCTATGCTGCTTCATCACGATGGAAAATGCCATGGTGATACAAGCGGGTGCTGTCCTTGCGATGATAAGCGCAAGGAGGCCCGGAGTGCAGATAGTCAGGTCGGCTAGTCTGCTTCGCCATGATGGACAATGCCATGGTGTTTACAAGCAGCGGCTGACCTTGCAATGATAAGAGCAAGGAGGCCCGGAGTGCAGATAGTCAGGTCGGCTAGTCTGCTTTGCCATGATGGACAATGCCATGGTGTTTACAAGCAGCGGCTGACCTTGCAATGATAAGAGCAAGGAGACCGGAGTGCAGATAGTCTGGTGGCTATACTGCCCAACCAGGTTGGCGCAATTTTGGGGACCCTGCTAGGCATAAGACAGCTGGTTGCCTGTGGTACAGCTGGTCTTGTCGGCAACTTGGCTGTGCCAGGTGTGGCGTAGCCTAGGGGTTCCTAGGTCTTTGGGCTGGGTGAGACGAAACAGCAATTGGCAGCTTAGAAATGCCATAGAGGGCAGCTTGGGTCTCTTCTTGTTGCACCCTGATATACGGGTCAAGTTAACAGACCTGTATAAGGGGGACAGGGTGCACCTCTTTAACAAGGGCAACGCTATATTTCTGGCAGATTTGAGGTGAGGGGTGCTGTTGGTGCTGGATCACTTGCTGGGGGTGAAGGCCGAAGCAGAGGCTTGGCCTTTGCTATGGCGGGGTAGCACAATCAGGAAGTTGAAAATGGTGAGCACCTGGGCATTGTTATAAAAGAATTAAAGGGTCCTCCAAGAACGGCTTTCGGGCCTTTGCGGCTAGGGTTGCCAAGTGTATCTTCGCCGGGAGCGCGGTGCTCCCGGCCGGCATCTTGTGTGTGTGCGCGCGCATCACCCAGAAGTGACGGGAGGACGCCAGGCACGCTGGGGGCGGGGCCACAGCCATACAAAGGAAAACCATAGAGTTTTCCCTTGTATGGCCATGGCCCCGCCCCCAGCGTGCCCGTCGTGCCCACGTCACTTCCTGATGACACACACGCTGGGATGGGGTTCCCCCTGGGGCCCGATTCCACGGTGGCAGAAATCGGGCCTCCAAAGCGGGGGTTTACCCACCCCCTGCCCCCACTTGGCAGCCCTATTTGCAGCTCAAGGCCAGGAAGGGGTGACCTTCCTTAGAACAATCTGGCCCAGCCTATCTCAGCAGGCCTTGCAGCTTCTGGGGTGGTGGGCCAGGGGGTTCTCCTAAATATGCCAAGCCACTGGTCGAGAGCTACATTGGGTGGCTCGAGATTGGGAAAGATGCATCGCCCAGAAGGAGATGAAGGTGGTCATGAGTTTGACACCGGTCATATTCCTCAGTACATTTTTAGCAGCACCTCGCCAGTTGTTTGATTATAAATAATTAATAAAGTGGCCCTTTTTAAATCTATATTGGTGTCTGTCTCTTCATTCTGACTGTGGTGGCAATGCACAACAGGCTAAGTGGCATGAGGAACCTGGAGGAGGAATTCTAATCCCTCTTTCTGAACTTTCACAAAATGAGGAAACCAGATAATATATGAGTTAAGCAAAACTTTATTAATTTTTACACAGCAGAATTCCAGTTTATGAAAATTTCCTATTAGTGTGGATTTCGTATGAGGCTACCCAAGAGATTAAGAACATAAGAGAAGCCAATGTTGGATCAGGCCAATGGCCCATCTAGTCCAACACTCTGTCCCACAGTGGCCAAAAATACCAGGTGCCATCAGGAGGTCCAGCAGTGGGGCCCGGACACTAGATGTCCTCCCACTGTTGCCCCCCCCCCAGCACCAAGAATACAGTGCACCACTTGCCCCAGACTGAGAGTTCCTATCTATACCTTGTGGCTAATAGCCACTGATGGACCTCTGTTCCATATGTTTATTTAATTCCTTCTTGAAGCCATCCATGCTTGTAGCCACTCACCACCACCTCCTGTGGCAGTAAATTCCATGTGGTAATCACTCTTTGGGTGAAGAAGTACTTTCTTTTATCTGTTCTAACTCGACTGCTCAGCAATTTCATGGAGTGCCCACGAGTTCTTGTATTGTGAGAAAGGGAGGAAAGTACTTCTTTCTCAACCTGCTCTATCCCATGCATAATGTTATAAACCTCACTCAGGTCACCCCTCAGCTGTTGTTTCTCCAAGCTAAAGAGCCCCACGCGCTTTAACCTTTCTTCACAGGGGAAGTGTCCCAACCCTCTCATCATTCTAGTTGCCTTTTTCTGTACTTTTTCCAATGCTATAATATCCTTTTTGAGGTGTGGTGACCAGAACTGTACACAGTATTCCAAATGAGGTCGCTCCATGGATTTATACAGGTGCATTATGATACTGTCTGATTTGTTTTCAATTTCCTTCCTAATAATCCCCAGCATAGCATTGGCCTTTCTTTATTGCAGTCGCACACTGTCTCAACATTTTCAATGAGTTATATACTACAACTCCAAGATCTCTCTCTTGGTCAGTCTCTGCCAGTTCAGACCCCATCAACGTGTATTTATAGTTAGGAATTTTGGCTCCAGTGTGCATCACTTTGCACTTGGCCACATTGAACCCCATTTACCATGTTAACGCCACTTGCCCATCCTCGACAGATCCCTTTGGAGTGCCTCACAATCCTCCCTGGTTCTCACCACCCTGAACAACTTCGTGTCATCCGCAAATTTAGCCTCTTCACTGCTTAGTCCCAACTCCAAATCATTAATGAACAAGTTACAAAAGCATTGGACCCAGTACTGATCCCTGCGGTACCCCACTGCTTACCACCCTCCGCTGAGAAAATTGCCCATTTATACTCACTCTCCATTTCCTATTAATCCCTATTATTAATTAGATTCAGCAGTGGTTGAGCAGAGCTACTCTGTCTCAAAGCCTGAGGGGGTGATAGAACCTGCTCTGGCCACAATTACCCATGCCTTAGGAACATCCAAATTTGGTTACTGTAATATACTTTATGTGGGGCAGTTATGAAACTTTAATTGGTCCCAAATGTAGTGCTAGGTTCCTTATGGGGACCAGGTGGACTCCTTTTATTATGCCAGTGTTATACCATTTACACACTGTTTCCAGGTTGAATGCAAGGAGCACGTTTTGACCTTTAAAGTTCTAAATGGGTTAAACCCAAGGTATGTGATGGACCTAGGGTTGCCAAATGGGCCTGGGGGGCGGGGAATCCCCCGCTTTGGAGGCCCGATTTCCGCGGCGGCGGAATCGGGCCCCGGGAGGAACTCCGCCCCCGAAGCTGCGTCACCAGAGTTGACGCAGCCACGTCACTCACATTGGGGGCGTGGCCCAGAGTGTCAGGGGGGAAACCATATGGTTCCCCCCGACGATCTGGGCCACGCCTCGGACGTGAGCACATAGCATGTCACTTCCTGTGATGTGCTGCCGGCGTGTGCGCGCATAGCGCGCATGCACACGCATCCACCGTGAGCTCCCAGAGCCCGGCGAGGCTCCCCCACTCTGAGGGGTGAGTACACTTGGCAACCCTAGATGGACCACCTATATTCATCAGCCTGAGACCTGAACCAGGATCCCTTCCTCTGGGAAACAGGCTTAGAGTTTCAGCTGTTGGGAACCTTGGGAAGGTCAAAAACTGTTGTCCTTTGGTTATGGAATTGTGTCTCAGGAGATAAGAATGGCTGGCTGCTCCATTAAGGCTTGGATGGGCCTGAAGTCCTACCTTTTCTGGAAGGACTAGGAGAGGTATAAATTAATAATGCTGCTACAGGGCGTAGTGTAAGTTGATTGTTGCGCTGTTGAAAATTTGGGCAGTTGAGTAGCTTTTATTGATTGTATTTTATTTTATAGAGTACATTATAAACAGGCTTTGACATTCTGGAAAGGCAGTCTATAAAATAAAAACATGAATATATCTGGCTTGTCTTCTCCAACAAACCAAAAATTTATTGAAAGATACTGTTCATCAATACCATTCTCATCAGTAGGGTTGATCATGCTCAGCACCAAAACATTGTTCTCACAAGGTACTCTGACTGGTCCTCCAACAGTGTCTGGTTTGGTTACGTTTCCCCTGTTGCAGATAACATTAGGGCAAACCATTTCCTCTTGGGAAGGGATGACATTTATGGAGATGAACCACTGAGGACGAGGACAGGTAGGCTAGGAAAATCTTGTCAGTCCTTGTTCAGGCTGTTTTAATTTTATTTTTTAAAACTTGCACCCTAATCCATGTAATCTATCAAGTGATGTTGATGGTAGCATGGTAGCATAAAGCTATATATATATTTTTAAAAAAGCTTTTTATATTTGTTTAGTATGGCGATCGATCAAGATGGGTAGCCATGTTAATCTGTCTGTAGCAGTAGAAAAGAACAAGAGTCCAGTAGCACCTTCAGGACTAAAAAAATGTGTAGCAGGGTATGAGCTTTCGTTAGTCACTGCTCACTTCTTCAGATATAGCT
The DNA here is from genome assembly GCF_001447785.1 of Gekko japonicus. Lineage (NCBI taxonomy): Eukaryota > Metazoa > Chordata > Lepidosauria > Squamata > Gekkonidae > Gekko > Gekko japonicus. The sequence goes on along the minus strand of NW_015168674.1, from coordinate 472,082 downwards.
AGAATATGAGTCCATCTGTACTATATATTGGAAAATGGAGTGATTTCAGATGCCAAATGACAACAGCAGGTGAATGACAATAGCAGGTGTGATTGGATTAGGTGTGATATGCACAGGAGTAATAGGTGTGGAACAGCGTTCCGTGCACCTTGGTGTTTAGTCATGCCGGCCACATGACCACAGAAACGTCTTCGGACAGCGCTGACTCTTCGGCGTTGAAACAGAGATGAGCACCGCAACCCTAGAGTTGGATTCGACTGGCTTTCGAGCAAGGGAACTTTTACCTTTACTTTAGTAGGTGCGGAGAAATCAGCATCAGTAATGAGACAGGAAACCTAGGTCTTGATTCAGTCCAGGAGGATGCATTGTCTCGAGTTTCATTATCATTGCAATTCAGCAGACTCTCTTTCTAATCTCCCTTTGAAATTCCTTTGTAAAAGAACTGCTACTCTTAGGTCAGCAACTGAATGTCCTGGAAGGTTAAAATGTTCTCCCGCTGGCTTTTGAATGTTGTGGTTTATAATGTCAGACTTATGTCCATTAATTCTTTGTCAAAGGGGCTGGCCTATTTGCCCAATGTAGAGGGTGGAAGGGCATTGCTGACACATAATGGCATAAATCACATTAGAGGATATAACAGTTCTAGGATTTCCCAGAAATGTATGGAACCCCTTTTTTCCTTTAGGTTTATTCATTAACAATTGTGCATATTGCTACAAGAGAAATGACTAAAATATTTCATGATAATCAGGGACTACATCATGCTAATTTGAGGGAAATCTTGTTTAGAATAAGCAATGGAGCATGCAATCTGTTTTGAAATGGACATTCAGAAACTAACCTCATATGAGGGATTGGAACAAGAGTGCTCTGTTTTTTCATCATCCTAATGCTAAACGGTTAAGTGGGTATAATTACACACACCATGTTGAATGACTCCCTTGCGTCTGGCATACCATAAGGGTTTACTAATGCCACCCTAAGCATGTATTTGGGGTCACAGCTAGTCTTAAGATAGGTTGTAAGTCTCCTAACTGACTTGACACATATTTCTTCAGCTTTGCATGCAGCAACAATACTCTATCAGGTATTATAAATCCCACACAGGAGTAGATAAAGGGCTATCTCATCATTTAGTTGTAAGGACAAAGAAATTAAAGAAGGTAGATGATACAAGCAAAATGACTAATAGATTCTATCTTTCCTTTCTCATCAGGACAGATTGTTAACAAAAGGCATATTGTCTTCGCTTTCCCATCATACGTGTGGGCGAATTCTATTTTAATCCATATTTTGTTCTCCAACTGAGGCAAGTGATTAATATGCATCTCACTAACAAGGATTTTAAACAATAGCAGGTGTGCAGTGTTATGATTCCCGTGACAATCATTTCATAGTCAAATGGCGAGGCCATCATGGTCACCTGAAGTCAACATATTTGAATGTCAAGTTGAAATATACGATTTTTGCTCTTTTGAAAAGTAACCTCAGAATTTCTGCCTTGCTTTTTTTTTTTCATTCCCATGAACCTGAGCTTCATATTTATACAGCTCAAACTGCAACTGGTATTGTCAGAAAAAATTAGCAGATAATTTTGTCATGATAGTTCCAGAGTACTAGTGTAGTCCCAGTTCACAGATACTATAAAAGACTATAAAAGACTACAGATACTATAAAATGACATGCCTCTCATGGAGATATAACATCTGGCATGGTCATACTCACAACTGCAGTTTCCTGTCTACAGCAGAGAGTGAGCGAGCCCATTTTTAACTCAACATGTCTGAATAAAAACAAAAACTATATTACATTGTGACATAGAACCAAAATAACAATAAAATATATCTGGAAGTGAAAATACCTGAAGGGAAAAAAATCTATTTGTTTCACTATTGTAATCCATTAACAATAATTGGTGGTATAGATAGAAACAGCTTATCCAGTGAATAAACTGAAAGATTAATATACTTAAACTCGGGGCTTTTTTTCTGGGGGAACGCACCAGAACAGACTTCCAGAACCTCTTTGACAAAATTATTTTTAAAATGTTTAAAAGTTCGTGAGTTTTCAGTACACAGATCAAAACCTTCATTTCCCTCTTGAGAGTTCCAGCGCCTCTTTTTTTTTCTCTTAAAGAAGCCCTGCTTAAACTCAATCTGAAAGAGACAGAGGTCATGGAGGGGGCATGGCTCAGAACATTTGTTTTGAATGCAGAAACTGCCGGGGTCCATCCCTTGTGTCTCTGGTTAAGACGATTGGGTAGCAAATGATGCGGAAGACCTCTGCTTGAGACACTGGAAAGCTGATGCCAGTCAGAGTAAATAACATTGTCCTTGTTAGATCAATGCCCTCACTTAATATAAGGAAGCTTCATGGGGAGGGGCGGTGCCAATGGACTGGTTGGCAGGGGAAATGGCTGTTCTGAGACCCAGTGTGGTGTTCTGCTTAAGGGCAACAGACTCTTACCTGGAGAACCAGGTTTGATTTGCCACTCCCCCACATGACGCCTGCTGGGTGACCTTGGGCTAGTTCTCTCAGAACTCTGTCAGCCCTAGGGTTGCCCCCTCCAGGAATTCCCCCAAAGTCCCCCGCTGGGGGTGGAAGATGGACTTGGCAACCCTAGTCAGCCCCACCTACCTCACAAGGTGCCTGTTGTGGGAAGAGGAAGGGAATGTGATTGTAAGCCACTTAATGCAGAGAAAAGTGGGTTATAAAAACCTGTTCTTCTTCTGGACAGGGTCTCTTACAACCACAGTCTGTGGTATGAGGTATCACTTATTGGTAGGAGCAAGTGTCGTGATTTTTGTAGGTGGAGAAAATTACCGGAACTCTTGCCAGCCTCACCTATGACAAAACAGTTGATGTGTTATATTGAAGAAGGTGAAGGGCTTTTTTTTTTTTTTACAATATTTCTATAATTCTTGCATTCAAGTTCTGAATGTAGCATTAAAATTTTAACTTCGGCAGGAATTACTGGAATTAATTTATCTTATACCATTCAAGCTCCTGAGTTTTCTTTGGCAATTGACAAGTTTTGGAACCTGTACTGCAATATGACTTCATTTTTCTGTGGCCAGTTTTGAAACATTGAACTAAAGGAATATGAAACGAATCCTTTGCTGCCAGTTCTTCTATTCTGATGGTTCATAAATCAATGTAGTTATGCTTAGCCCAAGTAGACCAAAGGATAACTAATGTTCTTGATAGTAAATTAACCCCAAATGTCAGTTCTCCTGTCAATCTTGATTAGCTTTCCCTCTCTAGGATAAATCAAATCAATCTGTGAGATAGAAACCAGGTTCCATATCCTTCTCTGAGTTTATGCTGGCAGTGAATGTTAAAATATTATCGTAACTACAGCATTAAAAAGAGTGGTATATCTTGGAGTGAGTAACAGTCTTTTTTTTTTCTTTTTTTCTTTTTACAAATCCTATATTCATTGCGGCGGGGGGGGGGATCTATATAACTCAAATGTATTTGGGCCTTGAGGGTAAAATCTTCACCTTGTGAAAAGTTTTATTTCCCCTGCTCCTGGAAACCTCTCTCTTACAATGCAGGTCAATTTCTGCTCATAAGCTTCTGTATTGTTTATCTGTTAATTTTGTGTGTGTGTCCAGGCATCCTTTGAGCCAAAATATGACCCTTGGAGCAGTTTATAATCCTACATGAGAATCCAAAAATATATATAAAAAAACAATTACAGCAAAATTAATTTAATGTAAACCAAAAAAATAAAATTATATAAACCAGCAGCATAAAGCTAAATATCAATAATTAAAAATAAGCAATAAAATATAAAGTCAGGCCCTGACCTGGATAGCCCAGGCAAGCCCAAGCTCATCACATCTTTGAAGCTAAGCAGGCCATCAAGCCACTTCTCTGAATGTCCTCCATGACCCAGTAGGAGTAACCAGAAGTTGCGATGACTTCCAGGCATGGGCACACACACAGGCATATACACACAAACACAAAATACAAAAACACAACACACACAAAAGTCAGGAGGGAATGAGTTTCCTTAAAAAAACCAAGTTTTTGGCTATCATCTTATAGGGTTGCCAGGTCTGGGTTTGAAAATACCTGGAGACTTTGGGAGTGGAGCCAGGAGAGGGTGGGGTGAGGGGAGGGGCATCATCATAGGACAATGCCATAGAATCCACACTTCAAAGCAGCCATTTTCTCCAGGGGAGCTGATCTCTGTCAGCTGGAGATCAGTTGTAAAAGTGGGAGATCCCCAGGCCCCACCTGGAGGCTGGCAACCCTATCATCTTAAGAAGTTTGCCACTTCTTAACACAGAGTTTTACAGAAAGGGTGTAGCAGTGGAGAAGGCCCTCAGTTGGGTTTTAGAGATAGAAATATCACCATCAGTTGCTTTTCAGATGGTGGTGGTATCACCTAAAGCAGGGCATCACACTGCAGAAGTTGAAGCATGTGGAAAGAGATATTCCTTTATTAAGTTAACCTAGAACAGAGATAAGCTGATTTTTGTTCTTGGGTGCCACTTTATTCTCCAGATTCAGGTGGGTCTGAAGCAGCAGAACAAAGTTGGAGTCCAGTGGTACCTTTAAGTCCAACAAGTTTTATTCACGGTATAAGCTTTCATGTGCACTGGTCTCCAACTTTGTTCTACTTTATTCTCTAGATACTGTTCCAGAAGCCAAAGGTATATTTTGTCATCTAAACAATCTGATAAGTAGCTTTCTTCATCTAGCAGCAAGGGCTTCTCAATAATAGGGCGTAAATACTCAGACTTGCTGCTAGACTATATTGGTTGTTAATGGGAAGAAAATAAATAAATTAGGAAGTCAACTGTATCTATATTAGGTATATTAAGTTAAATTGATGCTGACTGGGCATAAATATGTTTGATGAATCATATGACTGATTCTTCAGTGACAGTCCTTGGATTATTGCCTTCTTACTAAACCCTCTCTCAGTTTGCTCTTTGTCAGCTCAGGCAAGGACATATTCAGTTATAAGCCAATGCTTTGGAATGATCTGTCCAAAGAGATGCAGACCAGGAGTATTGAACGTATTGCCCCCGAAGCTGGAATAAACAGACAGACAACCATATTGGGATACTAATGGATCACTTTATTAACTTAACAACAAACACAAATGGCAAGGGCAAGACAGGTTGCGGCATGGTCAAGGCCAGGGGTCTCCCAGACCCTTCCCTCACCATTTGAACTAGGGCAAGCCACCCAGCCCCGGACGATAGCCAAAGGAATATGGCTACCATCCGACCAGCACAGCAAGTGGATAATTGCCAAGGAGATCCCAACCCCCCCGAGCCGCAAGGCTCAAAGGGAGGAGAATCCTGGGCAATCCCGTAGGCAGTCTGTTTTTCCCCACCCCAGACCACAGGGCCCAAAGACTGTACTGACAAGACCCCTATGCCCCATAGGGGTTATAAGCCAGTGCTCACCATGCCGCAATCTGGATTGAATGACATCCTGCCAACTAAAGTGACCAACCTATTTATACGCAGCCACACCAAAGCCAATTTCCAAACCACCACTGCAGTACAAGGTAGGCAAAAACACCCCCTCCTCGAGACAATTTAGGAAGGGGCAAAAAATTCCTACCTGGCCCCCAAAAGGGGCAACCAGCCAAAGCCTGAACTGCTAGCAGGACAGGAGGGAGGGCCTAGTGAGAGGGTGCGGAATGAAAGCGGGAAGAAGGGGGCGGCTCAAGAAAGCTCCAGCCCTGCCCCCCACAGCAGCACCCAGATGCAGCTTTGCTGCATCATGCTGCCTCTCCTCCTTGCAGGGAGGCAACGCTGGCTCCCTGGCAGCACGACCGCGAAGGCCGGCTGCAGGGAGTTGAATTTGTTATGAGAGCCAGATCTGACATAAATGAGACCTTTTGGGGCCAGGTAGTGGAGACACAGACAAACAGAATTATAGATTTTTAAAACTTTAAATAAAACATGCTTAAAACACTAGCACTCTTGAAATATTTTGTCTACTTAACAGTCTCTGATAACTGACACCTCTTGCTCTGAATTATTGCATTAAAATATCTGTGCTGTAGCAATCTTGAGTATGCTGTTCAGGTGTGTATCTGTAAGCTGCAAACCTACTTTTGATTTATTGACTTTCATTACAGAAATCTCATGCTCAGAATTCTGAGCCTAGGACCAGGGGAAAACATGAAATGGCTGGGCGTTGCAACCTTCTGTACATAAGTTGCTTCATGTGCTGGTCAAGAACATGAGAAGGCATTGTTACCAGAGGCATCCATTTTGGGACTATTTTATGGACTATGCCTTGTGAATATAAGCTTGACATAGAACGGGTTAGTGAAGAGACTGTGGAACTCAGAGTTCAACCAGGGGGCAAACCAAGACAATGACAGCTGAATAGGATGATCAACACCTAGTCAGCAGGGCCTCCAGAGTCGTTAAGCTCATCATGTATGCAAACATGAAGGTTGATCGCTAACACAGGAACTCATCAGCCTGCCCAGACCAAGTGTCTCCACCTGACAAGCTTAACAATAGAAGTCCTCCCGTGCCAGACCAACAATAGAAGTCCACTACACATAGCAACCATCACGTCAGCGCTACTGGTGACCCGGCACGTACCTCCTGCCCCCGCCCAGACACCTCCCCTTTAGTTAATCGATAGTTTGAATATTGACATCATAACCAATCACTGACCTTAGGGGTCGGGCTACCTGGTAATCCGTTTGAGCCCACCCCCTCCCCTCGCAGCAGAGACCTTAAAACATCTTGCACAGAGCCAAGAGGGCATCCTTCTTCATACCAACGACCCCTCTCTGTCTGCTTGAACCTCTTTTGTCCCACTTGCTATACCAAACTCCTGATTACCGCTTTGCCTTAGTCTGCAGCTAAGGTCAATCCACGTGTTCCCGGCTGGTCTGGATTCATGTGTCTTCTACCCCATTTTCTTCCCCTTCCGCCCTCCCATCCAGCTGGAAGTTTTCGGAGCTGAGCCACGCTATTGGTAAATATAACCCACCAACGATATTCCTGCTCAAGCGACTGTGCTGTGATATCTAACTTGTTCTCCTAGTACTTGTATGCCTGTGTGGTTTTTATTATTATTCTTTTTTTTTTTTGGTAAACAAATTTTATTTTCTCAGGAATACAACATATAAAACATTTCATTCTATCAATTGTCTACCCCATTCCCAGTTCCTCCCCTCCCTCCAATGGCTTCCCACAATGTTTCCACCCCTGCTCCAAATTACTTCATATCATCAACAATATCAGTTTCTCATCATTACAATCTAAAGATTAATTTCTTTCAGAGCTTTTCTCTCAAGAGCAGTTCTCTCAAGAGCCCTCTCAGCCCCCCCTCCCCACAGGGTGTCTGTTTTTTTTTTTTTTTTGGTAAACAAATTTTATTTTCTCAGGAATACAACATATAAAACATTTCATTCTATCAATTGTCTACCCCATTCCCAGTTCCTCCCCTCCCTCCAATGGCTTCCCACAATGCTTCCACCCCTGCTCCAAATTACTTCATATCATCAACAATATCAGTTTTTCATCATTACAATCTAAAGATAACATCGTTTGACTTAATATTGATCTAAACATATTAAGTTTTGTTTCACATCCCAGTTCTTTTCCAGATAAATTTTAAAATCATTCCATTCTCCAAAAAACTCATCGTCTTCTTTGTTATTCAGTTTTTTTGTAATCTTATCCATTTGTGCCATGAACAGAACTTTTTGTATCCATTCTTCAACCTCTGGTACCTTTTCTGTCTTCCAAAACTGAGCATAAATCATTCTCGCTGTCACTATCAGGTACCAGAGTAAAGTTTTTTTAGTCGTATTGACTTCTTCCATTTTGAGTCCCAAAAGCAGAATTTCCGGTGCTTTTTTAAAAGAACATTTCAGTATTTTTTGCATTTCATTGTGGACTTTTGTCCAAAAGTCTACAGCTTTCTCACAAGTCCACCACATATGATAAAATGAGCCCTCATGCCTCTTACATTTCCAGCATTTGTTTGACATATTTTGATTCATATTTGCAATCTTCTTAGGTGTCATGTACCACCTATACATCATCTTATAACAATTTTCTTTAACATTAGTACATGTCGAGATCTTAATAGAGTTTTTCCACAAATATTCCCAAGTTTCCATATCTACTTCCTTATTCATATTAATAGCCCATTTTAACATTTGTTCTTTAACAGTTTCATCTTCAGTATACCATTTTAACAACACCTTATACATTTTAGAAATATTTTTTCCTCCTCCACTCTCCCATACCTTTTCAATTTCATTTTTTTCCTCTCTAAAACCATAGTTTTTTTTGTCAGATCTAAAAAGATCATAAATCTGCATATATTTCAACCACTCATATTCATATTCAATTTCATTCTGCTTTTTCATTACCCACTCTGTTCCCTCTTTTTTAATTAAATCTCTATATGGCAACCAGTCTCTACCTCGCTGTCTTGAGTAAGATATCAACACTTCTACTGGTACAATCCACAATGGTCTTAAGTCACTCTGGTACTTCTTATATCTTGTCCATACCATATACAAAGCTTTTCTCACCAAGTGAAGTTTAAAAAAACTGTCCATTTTTATCTTGTCATACCATAAATATGCATGCCAGCCAAATCTACAATCATGCCCTTCCAACCCCAACAATCTGTCATTTTCAAGCTTCACCCATTGATCCATCCATGTTAGACAAACCGCTTCATAATATAGTCTAAGATTTGGCATTTGTAGACCTCCTCTTTCTTTGGCATCACAAAGTATTTTCATTTTGATCCTTGGTTTCTTGCCTGCCCAAACAAATTTTGACAACTCTTGTTGCCACTTGGCCAACAAATCCGTTTTATGCAGAATTGGTATTGTTTGGAACAGGAACATCAAACGTGGTAGGACATTCATTTTTATAACTGATATTCTTCCCATCAGTGATAAGTTCATTTTATCCCATTTCTTAAAATCTTGAGTCAGCTTAGTCCATAATTTCTCATAATTATTCTTATATAGGTCTATATTTTTTGCCGTTAATTCAATTCCAAGGTATTTTGTTTTTTTAACTACTTCACATTGTACCAGTTCTTGTAGTTCCACTTGTTTTTGTTTGATCATGTTTTTACATATAAGTTTTGTTTTATTCTTATTTACGTAAAAGCCGGCCAATTCTCCAAACTCCTTTATTTTTTGAAAAAGCAATGTCAATTTTTCTGTTGGGTTTTCCACCATAAACATTACATCGTCTGCAAATGCTCGATATTTGTATTGGTGTCCTTTATGTGTCAAGCCCTTTATTTCTTGATCGTACTGTATTTTTTGTAAAAGTATTTCCAATACCCAGATAAATAATAACGGTGATAACGGACAACCTTGCCTTGTTCCTTTCTGTACTTTGAAGTTATCTGTCAGTTCTTTATTCACATTTATTTTAGCTCTTTGTTCAGAATAGATAGCTTCAATACAATTTCTAAAATGTTGTCCCGCTTCAATCTTTTCCATCATCTGGTGCATAAAATTCCAATTAAGATTGTCAAAAGCTTTTTCTGCATCAACAAACAGAAAAGCTACTTCTTTTTCTGGGTGCTTTTCATAATATTCAATTGCGTCCATTACTATTCTTACATTGTCTCTAATCTGCCTTTTGGGTAAAAAGCCCGCTTGATCTTCAGAAATTACCGTTTGTAAATAGTTTTTCACCCTTTCTGCAATAATTTTTGCAAAGATTTTATAATCGTTGTTCAAAAGAGATATTGGCCTGTAGTTCTTTACATTTGTTGAATCTTGTCCTTCCTTTGGAATCAAAGAAATAATTGCTTCTTTCCATGAGTCCGGCACCTTTTTGTTTTCTCTTATTTCGTTGGTTAAAGCTTCCAGGACCGGGGAAATTTCTTCTTTCATCTTTTTGTAGAATTTCGCTGTAAATCCGTCCGGCCCAGGCGCCTTCCCCAACTTTGTCTCTTCTATTGCCTTCATCACTTCTTCTTTTTGAATTGGACCATTTAATAAATCTTTGTATTCCTTACTTATTTTTGGTAGTGGAATCTCCTTTAAATATGTTTTAATCTTCTCAAGATCAACTCTAGTTGTTTGGAATAGTTTAGCATAATACTTGAAGAAACATCTCTTTATTCCATTAGGATCAACGAACTCTTTTCCATCTTCTATTATTTTGGTTATCATTCTTCTCTCTCTTCTAGCCTTAAGTTGCCAAGCTAAGTATTTTCCCGGTTTGTTCGCCCCTTCAAAAGATTTCTGTTGTAACTTCTTTAAATTCCAATACATTTCCTGATTCCAAGTCTCATTCAGTTGTTCCTTCAGCAACTTTAATTCTTTAATAATTTGCTTTTTTCCAGGCTTCTTTTTTAATTCCTTTTCTTTCTGAGCAATTTTTTCTAACACTTCTGTTTGTTTTTGAAGTTTTTCCTTTTTTTGCTTCACGTTTTGCGAGATGAGAATTCCTCTCATCACCGCTTTATAAGCATCCCATACAATCTGTATCGGTGTTTCTTTATTTAAATTTTGTTGAAAGAATTGTTTCGTTTCTTCCTTTAACATCTCAATTACCGTTTTCTTATCCAACAAGTCTTCATTAATCCTCCACAGAAAGGGTTTTTTCCTTTCTGTGGAACTCCATACCACCGGATTGTGATCTGAATTACATCTTGGCAAAATTTCAGTCTTATGTGTTTTCATTGATAATTCTTCAGACATCCAAATCATATCAATTCTGGAAAAAGAGCAATGTCTATTGGAATAAAAAGTAAAGTCTTTCTGCATCGGGTTCCATTTCCTCCAAACATCTTCTAATTTTTCTTGCTTAACTAATTCAAAAAAATTCTTTGGCAATTTTCCGCTGAATTCGTTGTCCTTTTGTGGTTTTCTGTCTAGACGATCTATTGTCCCATTAAAGTCTCCGGCCATAATAACTTGCTCATAAGTCAATTGTTGTAATTGGTCAGTTATATCCTTAAAAAATTTTTCCTTTGCTCCATTGGGTGCGTACACGTTGATCAACAATGTTTTTTTCTGCTGAATCATTAATTCCACACCCACGTATCTGCCATCTATGTCCTTAAAAATTTCTGTAGGTTGTAACTCCTTCTTCACATATGTCACAACTCCTTTTTTCTTATTTGAGGCCGCAGAACAAAATTCAATTCCAAATAAAGCATTCTTTAAATATTTTATATCCTGTTTTCTAATATGTGTTTCTTGCAAGCATATCACGTTGCATTTCTGTTTCTGTATCCAATGATTGATTCTTTTCCTCTTGTTTGGTGAATTTAATCCATTAACATTCCATGACAACAATTTGTACTCCATTATGCGTTTTATTTTAAAGTTCTCCAAAGACGTCCGCATTGTCCGCCTTAAATTTATAAAAGTCCATCATCGATCTGATCTGAATCCTCCCACCTTGATACGTAAAGGATAAACCTTGTGGAATCTCCCATCTATATCTGATGCTCAAAGCTCTGAGTTTGTCAGCCAAGGATTTATACCTTTTCCTGTCTTGCAGTATTGTTCTTGGGAGTTCTCTCATCACCATAATTTTGTTTCCCTCTATTACAAAAGGGACGTTGAATTGCTTCTTGAATATCTCCTCTGTTATTGATCTTGTTACAAATTGTACAATTACATCCCTTGGTAAATTCTTCTTTTCTGCAATTCTGGAGTTCACTCTATAAATCAAATCAAAGTCTGAGTCCATTGACCCTTCCTCCTCGCCCAAAAAGGCCGTTATCACTTCCATCATTTTTTCTTTTAAGTTCTCATTCTCTGTTTCCTTAATGCCTCTGAATCTCAGATGAGTCTGCATCCTTCTGAACTCCATCATTGTCTCTGATCTTGTAATTTGTTGAGTCAAAGAATCTTGTTTCTCTTCTATTTTTTGTATCTTCTCCTCTGTCTCTGTAGTCTTGGTTGCATTTGCTTGAACATCCTTCTTAACTCCTTCCATTTCTTGCTTGATTGAAGTTATTTCTGTAGTAACCAGTTCCTTCAATGCTGTTATGTTCTTCTCTTGGACTTCTTCTAGATGTTTCAGATGAATCTGAGTTTGCTTCTCCAGTTGGTCCCCCAATGTTTTTTCTATCTGCTCCCCCATGGCTTGTATTGCCTCTGTCATTCTCTTCTCCATTGCTTCCATGGAGGCCTGCATCTCTTTTTTCTCTCTTCCCCTTGACATTTTGGGGGCTGAAGTAGATCCAATCCTAGGTCTCACAACTGGTTTAAGTTCTGGGTCTGAGTCGGCTCTTTTCTTGCCTCTCCTGGTCTCCGTCTTGGCGATTTCTTTTCAATTCACAGATTCGCAAGATAAAGCACTCTTCTAGATGATAAGATTTAGTCCTCCATGCCTCTCTGTTTACGCTTTCCAAAGACCCTTAGAAATATATTAAAAAAGCAAATTTAGTTGAAGTCCTCCTCAAAATGTCGGGCGCAACTTCTCTATGGTAATTTCATGTAGAGTAGGTCAGATTGGTATTTTGCAGGCCCTTCCTTCCGCATAAAACTCACTTCCGGTCCGGCACCTTTAAAAGTTCCACTGTCTTCCTTTCGCTAATGCCCGTCTAGGAATTCAACTTCCTGGATGTTTCACACGGACCTCTTTCTTTGTGACACCAGCCTGCTCTTCCCACGCTATTGTTCGTGAGTTTCGATTTTACAGTTGCGCACACGGCTCCATCTTCACCACAGGAATGTTAAACAATAAGCGTTTTTACAGTTTTTAAAGGCTTCAATCAACTTTTTTCTCTCCGGAATCGGATTTCTGGGATTTACTATTCATTTTCCGCTCAACCGCTTAATTCAAATTGACTCCAAACTCAGTTCAGGTAAGCGGCACGTTTTTGTTATCTAGCACGTTCAAAACGGGTTTCGCATTGTTTCTTTTAACTCACAGTTGTTGTCCTTCTTCAAAGAAGTCTGCTGACGAAGAATTTATGCCGGTAGCCCGGCTCGATCGGCCTCTATAGAGTTGCTTGGCACTTGCCTTCTTCGTGGGAGGAGGTCAAAGCCCAATTCAGCTTCTTCCGAAGCTGGATTACGCCAACCTCACACTCCCTCTGGGGCGCTGCTGCCTGCTTGTCCCCCCCCCTCGCTGGGGAGTGATGCGTTGGGCTGTATATTGCCCAAACTGTCGAAAGTGGCCGTCGCTCGCTTCGCACGATCGCAAAACGCTTCAGTCCTCCATCTTAGCCAGACCGGAAGCCCCTTTTTATTATTATTCTTGTGTGGTTGAACTATATATTCAGTAAAGAAAGTGTTGTTTAACTTCTGTTTCGTCTCTTCATTGAAACATGGTATAGCCCATCCTGCATATACACTGACCTGAATCCCGATTATTAAACTGTTCCAATTGTCTCTCCTAAAGAGCAATTCAGCTAACAGCATCCTGACACAGACTGAGGGCCATGCATTTGTCTACAAACCTATAGTCTTCCCCAGAGAAATAACGACAACTTCTTACAAAGGAAATGTGCTGGGTGAACTTGGTCTGGACACACCCTCTCAGCCCAATACACCTTACTAGCTTGTTGTTATTCCCCCTCTAAAATAGTTCACATTGCTTTCTTACTGAGAAAGACTGGATCATGAGAGCATGAATGAAAAGTGGGAGGGAACTCAGTAGCACCCAGGACAGCCCTGGCATAAAGAGCCCAACAAAACACACACACACTGTAGCAAGGCACACAAAAGCTCATACCTTTGTTGGTCTTAAAGGTACTTGGTATTTCTCTCATACAATTGAGGCAGGCCAGCAAAGCAAGCTCTCCCTCATTCCCTCCCTCCCTCCCTTCAGGGAGGAGCCTCAGCCAGTGGATGGAAAGAAAAGTTTTCCTTTGTCTCCTGCAGCCTTGCCAGGAAGCAAGCTCTGACTGTGCCCTACCTCCCCCTGGGAGGAGGAGGGGGAGGAGCCTCAGCCAGTTCTTTACCAGACTCCCTCAATTGCACAGGAGAGGCTGTGTGATTCAGAGAGACTGGTAAAGCAAGCAGAACTCGAAAAGGAAGCAGAAAACAGCCAGGTCCTTGCAGACCGGATTGGGGCCCTCAGAGGGCCTGATCTGGCCTGCAGGCTGCATGTTTGACACCCCTGATTTAGACAGAATTTTTGCAGGCTATCTTTTACTGGGCATGTGAAGGTGCCTTATTTCAGAGAGCCTTCTTCAGAGATTATGGAAATGGCAGATTCTTTATGGCAGATGCTTACAGAAAATGGTGAGTAGTGGTTACTGCTTATCATATATCTTGCTGGATTTCCATTATTCTATTCTTTACCACCTAGTATTGCTCATATGTTGCCTTTTGGTGTAGTGACTAAGAGCAGCAGACTCTAATCTGGACAACCAGCTTTGATTCCCCACTCCTCCACATTCAGCCAGCTGGGTGACCTTGGGCCAGTCACAGTTCTCTTGGAGTTCTCTCTGTTGTGGGGAGAGGAAGGGAAGGAGATTGTAAGCTGCTCTGAGAATCCAAGTGAAGGGTGGGGTATAAATCCAATCTCTTCTTCTTCTTAGGTCTTTGGAGAAAAGTGGTGCATGTAATATTTTCAATTAATTAATTTTCATGCTGAAGGTATTTCTGCATCATATGCTCTTGTGAATGGCTTCCATTTTATGCTTCCATTTTATGCTGCTACATGATAGGCATTATGGAAGCTTCTTGTGAGTGAACAATCATGCAAAAACATATTTGTAAAATGACCTGGAGGAGAATAAAATAGACAAAAGGGTTATGTGTTCAAAAATATGGGGGAAATTAAAGTGGCATCCAAAAAGCACTCATGTTCCAAAATACATTTTGGGAACACTCTTGTCTTGATGGTTTTAGAACACCAACAAGATTTATTAACAACAACAACAACAAAATCCCCTTCTAAATTCCAACAACAACAAACAGTCACAATTAAAATAACCAGAGCCATTTACTTTGAAAGGCATTTCGGGTGCTAAATAATGCAGTTTCAATCCACTTCAGCAACTGTGTGCAAGTGGATTTTGCTATTTCACACAGTAAAATCCAGTTGCAAAGTGCATTAAAAGCAGATTGAAAGTGTATTATTTAGTATGTGTGAAAGTGTCCTAAAGTGTGGTAAAGAGGTGAGGGTATTAGATATGGCTGTGAGAAAGCCTTTTTCAATTCCTTAAAATCTCAAATACCTAAAATGCTGAGATTTATGAAGAAAGAGTGGGATAAAATGTAACAGATAGATCAGGTTGACACAACAAGTGGCTCAAAGCTAAGTGGACTTGGGCCAGCTGTTGTGACAGCCTGATCTGTCTATTAATTTTGTCCTATCCTTTCTTCATAGACCTCAGGCCAACAGAAATAGTGAGCTCCTTCCTCATGTTATTATCACAATGACGTTACAAAGCAGGTTAGGGTGAGAAAGAACGACTGGCCTAAACTCCACCAGCAGGTTTCATGGCTGAATATAGATCTGAAAACCTGATTTCCTCAGTCTACTCTCCATCACACTAGCTCTGTATCTTATGGAGAGTTAACAACTTAATTGCCTCTCTCTCTACTTCACATAGCTCTGACTTGGATGGCCCAGGCTAGCCCAGTCTTATCAGATCTTGGAAGCTAGCCAGGGTTGGCCCTGGTTATGACTTAGATGGGAGACCACCAAGGAAGTTCAGGGTTGCTATGCAGAGGCAGGAATGGCAAACCACCTCTGTTCATTTCTTGCCTTGAAACCTTATGGGGTTACCTTAAGTCAGCTGTGACTTAACAGCGCATTCCACCAAACTACACAGACATTTGATGGCATTAAGGCGGAGTGCCCCTGTAACCAGGGGTCATTTCATAGAAAAAGAGCTAGGGGAACTCATTAGCATAACTAATTAGCATATGCCACACCCCCTGACATCACCGGAAGTGTGTCATAAGGCCACAGACCCCGCCCCCAACGGTTCCGGCCGCCAGCGGTGGACCTGCAAGGCCGACGGGAGTGCAAGGAAGCCCCGTGAAGGCCCTCCCTGGCCCCAGGCAGGCAGGGGTGAGGACAGGCAGGGAGGAAGCAACTTACCCTCCCTCTTCTCCTGCCTCCTCCTGGCTGAATGAGGGCCAGAAGCGGGGCGGCCGGAAGCAGGGAGCGGGGCTTCGTCATGTGCCCCGCCCCCCGTACCTCACTCGGGGGAACTGCGATCCCCCGCGATCCCCCCCGAAATGACCTCTGCTTGTAACAAACCAACCAACCAACGAACAAATGCTTCCTAGTCTATTTTCGATTTTTAAATAAACCCTACCTGTAATTGACAAAGATGCCCATCTGCCTGTTTAATAGTGACAGTAAGTAACAAATTAATGGGATTACTTATGCAAATGAAGTTGCAGATGCTTATGAACACATTCATCATTAAACTATTCTGTACCAATCTGACAAGTGAGATGAAGAGGCTCGCACACACCTTTGCAGTGATCAGTTTCTTGCTTTCAAAACATAGCAGCTGTTTAATGAGTATAAAAGAGGATCACAAAAATGTAATAAAAACGAAAGCAGGCTGAAAGTGAGTTGCTATTTATAGGCCAAAGAATGAGAACATGGAGAGAAGCATAATGGTATGAAATCAGATTGAGGAGCCTTTCAAGTATGACCTAGCTACCTGGCTAATACCTGTAGCTACCATTTAAGCACATGGCTGGGTAGAATAAGATATGACAGGGTGTGAAGTCAGTTATATTAATTCGTAGCCAGTGTGTGGTGCACGGTGCATCTGAGCATGCATTAGTAGCTTGAAAAGCTTATATATGAAATGACAACTTATTTCACACAACACTCCCCAGTGATAAATATCATATTACTGTTGTCTGCAAAAAAAGAAAAACCATGACATCAGCATAACTGAGTTACAGAGACTAGAACACACTTCACTTTATCTGGACTGTGGATAGGCAGCCATGATAGTACAGTGTGGCTAAGAAAACCATGTTGATGGGATCAAATTGGAGTGGAAAGGCATATTAAGTGATCTACATTGAATGAAACTTCTTCCCATGGAGGTTCACTGGAACTCATATCCTGAACATATTTCAGAAGCCATCCTTACTATCTGAAATTGAAGGCCTAGGGAAATAAGGGAGTGCATGGGAGTTTATTTCAAGTCTTTGTTATACGAATATGACAAGATAATTACTATATCCACAGTATTATTGTTTCTTATTAAATATCAAATGTATTTAACTGTTTTAACTGAGGGACCGCCTTGCCCCACATGTTCCCCCAAGAGCACTACAGTCGGGGCCCCAAAATTTGTTGGTCACCCTGGGTCCTAGGGACGTTAAACTAGCTGTGACCAGGGCCAGGGATTTTTTGGTGGTGGCTCCTACCTGGTGGAACAAGCTCCCAGGGGAGATCCAGGCCCTGTGGGAAGTTATGCAGTTCCGCAGGGCCTGCAAGACAGAGCTCTTCCGCCAGGCCTTTGAGAAGGAGCCGCCGCCCCATTATACCACCACCATCAAGGCATTTTAAAGGATGCATTGACGAGGCCCGAGGAAGAACCTGGAAACGGGAGAATACCTGATGCCGATGCCATTGGACACGTACATCATGGGAGCACCATCTGGAATTGTGGAGTCACCATCTTGGATTGTGGATATTAGTAATGGAGGGAGTACTGTGGTTTTAATGTTGGGTGTTTTACTATGTTTTTATACGTCTTATTTATGGCATGGCTAATGACCTGCCCTTGTTAGCCGCCCTGAGCCCACCGGGGAGGGCGGGATATAAATGTGAAAAATAAATAAATAAATTAAACTTGATTTTCCTCCTAGTATAAACTTGAAATAGGTTACAAATACAATACAATACAAAAAATAAACATTACAATACACCAGCATCCTGGGCCACAGGATTTGATTTGGGCTAGGTTCGATGGCGAACCTAAACAGCATGATAAAAAGTAGAGACATCACCCTGCCAACGAAAGTCCGCATGGTCAAAGCAATGGTATTCCCAGTAGTCATGTATGGCTGTGAGAGTTGGACTATTAGGAAGGCCGAGCGCCAAAGAATAGATTCTTTTGAACTATGGTGCTGGAGAAGACTCTTGAGAGTCCCTTGGACTGCAAGAAGAACAAATCAGTCAATCCTAAAAGAAATCATCCCTGACTGTTCCCTGGAAGGCCAGATAATGAAACTGAAGCTCAAATACTTTGGCCACCAAATGAGAAGGGAGCACTCACTGGAGAAGACCCTGATGCTGGGAAAGATTGAATGTCAAAGAAGACAGGGACGGCAAAGGATGAGATGGTTAGACAGTGTCATCGATGCAATGAACATGAAATTGAGCAAACTTCAGAGGACGGCAGAAGACAGGAAGGCCTGGCGTGATCTGGTCCATGGGGTCGCGAAGAGTCGGACCGACTGTGCGACTGAAGAACAATAACAGAGACAAAACTCAAGATCCCATTGGTTTTTACCCTTTGGCTCTTGCCTTTGGGCTTGTAAGTCTGACATCATGCAGGTTTAAATAACTGTAATAAGGAAGGGACAGACACTCAGCCCAGATCTCACTGAGCTGGCAGAGATGTTGTTACTAGCCCTGAATTTCCAAGCTATTACAAGATGTCAGACCAGTCTCAGATCAATAAATAATATCATTATTTTTTTCAATTTCATATTGAGGGACAGTGTTGTTCTTCTTGCTATTAGTTTCTCAACAATTGAGTTTATCTTTTTGCTTTCCAATAAACAATGAGTTTATCTTCTTGCTTTCCAATAAATCCCCTGAAATCACTGCATCTGTAGCTGAGTCCTCTCATTGGTATGGAAGCTAAGGGCAAGCACTTTTAACACTTAGATTTTAATGTACCATTTTCTTTTGGGATACGTTATTCTGAATTCGACTGTTTATAACCTTTTCCTCTACTACTGTGGTATATACTGTGGTTTTATCTTATTTTTATCTTTCTGTAATACTATGCCAATAAAGGTCTATGATGATGACTGTTGGTCCATCAAGCTCAGTATTATCTACTCAGACTGGCAGCAGCTCTCCAGGGTCTCAGGTAGAGGACTTTCACATCACCAACTACCCAGTCCTTTCACCTGAAGATGCCAGGGATTGGGCATGGGACCTTCTGTATGCCAAGCTGATCACTGAACAATGGCCCCTCCCGAACACGCACATCATATTTCTATAACCATAATTGCAGCTACTTTTGCATTCATTTAGGCACATATTATGTATTATCTGTTTATTGTAACTGATCCATTGGTCCAGCCCTATAATAAGATAATCATACAAATTATTACTAGAGAATATCTTGTGATTTTAAGGTTTTAAAAATAATGCTGATTTGCTAGCACTGAGATAAATTAATTCACAAACTTCTAATGAGATCACACTTAAAATGATCTTGGAGCTAATTCTTCAGGCTATGACTGCTAACACCACAATTTACATAAATAGGTATCCTGAATTGGGAGTTTCCCCCTAATACTTAGAACTGGAAAATTATATTGCAGCCTCACTTTTAATTGCCTGGAGCACATCCTGTGAACACATGAGGACCTAAAAATTTATATAAATCAGAGAACTATTTGTATAGGCTTACAATAACATGGGGAATATGGGATTTACAAGAGGATTCCAGATAATTAAATGTTTAGGATAATTAGAGTTTGTATTATAGTATGCTACAATAGTGAAAATGCCATAGGATTTGTAACCTGAGAATAGGGGTAGATTTACGCTTTATAGACCTTAAAGTCCTGCTCTCTGCTTTGGCAGGCTGTTTTAAAAATTTATTCCTCACATTTTAGATAACAATAAACTTTATAATATGTTTGTTCACTTTTGAACTGTTTTATTAATCTTTAAAATGGAAGTCTAAATTGTCTTGATACAAATTTGGTTGTATAAATACTCATTCGGGAAACTGTTCATGCCCAACATAGCTGTTATCATTGAAGTGCAAATCCAAGAGTCTCATTGGTGCCCATTGTTACTCAATGAGTACTTGCCTTAATTATATTCCATTCTAAAACATCTTTAAGATATCCTGCTCAATAGCATTATTTAAGGTAAACTGTTTTTCCTGTATGTCATGGCTAATTGTGACATTTTTGTATAGAATCCAAATTTTCCTGTATGTCATGGCTAATTGTGACATTTTTGTATAGAATCCATTTTAATTAGTAATTCCTTCTTTTTTTAATTTCTTCACACAATACAGAACTGAGGAATACCACAGTTTAATGAATACACTTGATACAAGGCATACAAAGAGTCAAGGATTCCTGCGGTACTAGAAAAAAAAAACAGACAGAACAATTTCACTTTAGAGTCAATCTCCCAATTAGTTTCCTTGAGATCATAACCGCTGAACTCAGTTCAATCTTGCTTATTTCCAAAGGACACTTTCTGAAAGCTGCTGGTCCAGAAGTGAACGGCATTAAGACACTCTATTCATAAAGCCAGCTGCTCCTTACCTAAAGTTTCCAATCTCCAGGTGGGCCCTCGAGATCTCCCAGAATTATAACTATTATGTATTTAGTATTTTATTTGTCATATAGCAGAATTACACACAGGAAGCATATAATAATATAAAATAACCAAACTGATACAACTGGCACACAGACAGATTGAACAATCCTAATAAATACTACTATCTAATTTTTCAGTCAACTCAATTGCAGCTGAAGAAGTTCAACGATTCTCAATTGCAGCTGAATGAAGTTCAACGAACTCTGTCACAGCTCCTTGGAAAGCACAATGCTCACATTCCTATAACAGATGAGAAATAGTTTGGTGGGCTGCACCACAATCACATTTGGGTCTTGCTATTTTGCCCTGTTTAGACAACAGGTCTGCACATCTGCCAAAGCCTGTTTGTATTCTATTAGCCATTTTCCATTCTTTATGTGACAAGTCAAATCTGGTGGGCATCTCATTGGTGTTTATCAGGTTATGGATATTGGGTGGAACTGATTACATCCATTTTTGCAACCATTTGCTCCTTAGCTGATCGAAATTGTGTGATTGCAGGATTTGTGCAAACCTTATTGCTAGGTGTTGGGACCTTAGTCTGGATAATCCCCATCAACCATGTCTTTGTGAATGGGCCACTCTCTGTTTTCAGTGATCTTTCTATATTCATGAAGACGAATATAGCATCTTTTCTTCAGAGATGCAGGGGAGCAATGTGGCACAATGTAGGTAGCCAATAGGTCAGAGTGGGTTTAATACATCCACTGATTGTATTGAGTTGGGCATCAAGAGCCACATTGAAGCACCGTATTTCACAGTACAATACACCAACCCTAAAGCTGAGCATTTAAGGCTTTGTTTAGACTGGCAGTTTGGCCTGATATAGGCACTTTTCAAACATGGATTAAATG
Source organism: Gekko japonicus (assembly GCF_001447785.1). Classification (NCBI taxonomy): domain Eukaryota; kingdom Metazoa; phylum Chordata; class Lepidosauria; order Squamata; family Gekkonidae; genus Gekko; species Gekko japonicus. The sequence continues at coordinate 450,754 of NW_015168674.1, read as the reverse complement.
GGCCTGGGCACACAGCCACAGCTGTCAGCCATTCCCCAGTTGTACGAAAAGTTGGAACTGGAGTAAATAGGCACTACAATTCCACAGGGCCTGCGAGATGGAGCTCTTCCACCAAGCATTTGAGTAAGACACTATATTAAACTGTTCAACATCAACCGAGTAAGCTAGGCCCTATAATCCATCCTGGTTGCCTGCTCTAATATCCATGCCCATACAGAGGAACAATGTGCCTAGGAGCCAAACACAGCCATACAACCATTGCTGACTCTATTGTGGCTGATTGGGACAGTCTTTACCTTTGCATATATGTAGCACCTTCAGAATCTATTTTTATTATATTAACCATTTTTATTGTTTTAAATAATAACATGTGGTGTTTTGGTTACCCACACATTCTTTGTGCGTGTCTGGATGTCTGAACGCACGGGAGCATGCACAAAATGGATTGGCAGTCTGAACCTGCAGATCCATTTCCACCACTGTTTTTTTTGTTGTTGGATTTCTGCCTAAATGTGCATGAGTTCATATGTGCATGAGCGCATATGTGCACCCACCCACCTGCATTGTTTAACAAAGTGACTAGGCAGTGCACTCCATGGCTGAGGCACTGCAGTAATGTGGATGCTTGGGCACGGGATGGCTGCGTGGGTGCTCTCTGGTTGGTATGCTCCACAATACTTCAAAGCAGTACAATTAGAGGTGGTGCCATATCGCTCCAAGATGGTAGTCTGACCGCTGCCTAAGTGTTGTAGCAAATGCGCTCTAAGTTGTACCACATACGCAAATGATCTCCAGACTATCTGGGAGTCCAGAGTCAGCAATTCTACACCAACCAGAATCTGGCCCATCCCATAGTGAATTTACCATTCCATGATCCACCTTGAAGGATGACCATTGGTGGAGATAAGGATTCACAAATTCACTTGGTAAATCCTCCTGCAACATATTGCTTAGTCTATTTGAATGGACTTAGAAGGGTATGACTCTACAATGTTTTTCTCTCACCAACAACAATAGGGCTGATATTTTGGATGATTTCGTAGAAAAAATATAGTGCAAAAGACAATATCGCTGAAAGCCTGAAATTCATTGTTAATGTAAAACAACAACTCTGAAATGACAATGTTGAGATTATAATGCTAAAGTTACAGTGATACAGTGTTATTTAAGATCTTTGTACTATACTGTTGTTTAAGAAGCTAGTGACTTCAGTGTTTATTTCTGCACCTTAATAATATCTGCTTTGTATGTAGATTTTTAAATAAAAGTATGATGGCATAAATATAAACTGTCCCCCCCCCCCGAAAAAAAATAGCAGCCTTAATTTCCAGGGAAGGAGGAGTGTGAAGTTGTAAACAGTTTAATCATTGATCTATTGTCACTATTAATGACAAAACTACTTTCCAAGGTATTCTATGGACTAATTCAGGTCTTGCAATACTAAGGTAACAGTGTGCTGGTTTCTAAATTGTTTGAGCTTGTAGGAACTCCTGCTGGGCCAAAGGGCACTCAAATCCCATAGAAGCCTCCATAAATTTTGAACTAGGTAGGGACTGGTGGCCAGCCATTTAATTAGCTTACCCAGACAGTAGCTGAGATCTTTAGAATTCTTGTCTCACTTAGCAATATTTCTACTTCTCTGGAAAAACTTGTCCCACTAATTAATTTCCTCCTGGCCAGTATCCCAAATGTATGCTTTGCAGTTAGTTTCTGTGGTACATGCTGATCTGGGGTTTTTTTGTCTCATTTTGCTTGGGGTCCAGCTGTCTGTTCCAATTTAACTTCAGACTAAACAACATAATTGTCCATCAGTGTCATTCTAGATAATTTTGATGGGGGAAGTAAAGGGGTCGCTCACATTATGTCAACATGCCAGAATCCTTTAACCAATTAGTCCTTATTTTGTATGTTTGTATGTGCAGAGAGCGGGGCATTTCACAGCAGATAAAAGGTTTATCTCTGCAGTCAAAAGATATACAAGTCCCTTGACAGATTTAAAGACTGTAGATATTTCCTGTTCATAGAGATTGTCAAACTATGCAAATTAGGGGAAAGACAACTGGTTGTTCCTTGAATCTTAGCATTTAGTTATAATGGATTAATTGTCCCATCATACTAAGCATGCTCGAAAACACTCTTGTTCAACTCATTCTGCTAAGCAGCCATGAAATCTCCAGGCCCCACCTGGAGGTTGAAAAAACAAAGAGAGGGTCACCTGGAGGTTGGCAACCCTAAATTCAATCTCTCATTGGTGATAGCCAAGTCAGTAAGAGGTGGACTCCTAATGCAAGGTAACCCAATACATATCATGGCAGAATGGGTATTTGCATATTGGCCTCCCAGTACCCGGGCCATAGTCCAACACTAACCACTACGCTATACTGGCTCTGTCTATGCGGATAACATTTTCAAACACCATGTAGAAGTGACATGTGAATTTCACACATCAGTAACAGTGATACTTTTAGATTCTTGTGCAAAATATAGCCATTTCTTCAACAAACTGGATCTTTCTATTTTTAGTTAGTGGAGTTCAGGGCAAAAAAACACTTGGCATTATAATGATGTCAGCCACTTTGGGTCCCCATTGGAGAGAAGAGTGGAGTACACATTAATTAAATAAATAACTTCTTGTAAGGCACTTATGCCGAGCCAATGTATATTCATTTCTGCTATGGAGTAAGTGGGGGATAGCTGTATTATACTGCCTTTCAGTCAGGATAGCAGCCAAGCTATTGATTTGCATCAGTGGTATGAGGGAAAGAAGGAGTCAATAGGTGATACGTTGATGAAATTTACAGGCTGAACAGGCTTATAAAAACTTTGAAATTCACTGAAATCAATGGTTCCTTAAATAGGACTCAGGATAAACCTAGGCACCTGAAATTACACCTCACTGGCTACTGTTGTTTAGGGACATGCACAAACAGGCTCACAAACTAATTTTCATGATGAATTTTGCCAGTTCGTGCTCTGTGAAGTCAAACTCATGGCAGGTCAACCGGAACAAACTTTGAAGCTATTTGTGGAGGTTCATTGTGGTTTGTGAATTGATTCATTTCCAGATGGACTATCTCCACTCAATCAAGATGTTTACCAAATTTCAAAGCAAACTTCAAGGCAAGGTGGAGGCCCAGACGTTTCTCTGTGAGTTTGGTGTCACTAGCTTGTTCCTGAGCTGTTCCATAGGCTCCTGTAACTGCAGTAATACAAGCAAAAGAGGACTAATGTCAAACCATGGAATCTTTGTAGTACAAACTGAAGGGGAGGAGCATTTTTTTCAGGCCCAGTACAACCAGTTCTGTGTACAGAATGCCTAGCAAAATCCAGTACCACTGTAGCAATGCAAGCTTAAAAGGACTGACCAATCTCAAATCACAGTGTCACAAGAAATCTGGGGGGGGGGTGTTGTTGTTGCAAGCTCTGTACAAAAAATGGGAACACAAAGAAATGATGTCAGCTAGCTGCCATGTTTTGCTTGTTCCCTTCTCTGCTCCTGGCGCTACGGCACATGCCTCCTCGTTTGCTCACTGCTCTGCCGCTTGCCGTAAACAGCGATAGGGAGACCATGAGAACCAGTGTTGCCAGACTGTGTTATCTGTCTGACCTTGTGACGGGGAGAGGGCTTGCGTTCCACCACAGGTGTGAATTGTTCGGCTCTCATGGGGCACTGAGACTCTCCCACTTATTATGTAACCTCCCGCTGGGAGAATTCCCGCGCGCGTGCTCGGATTTCATTTGCTTAGCCATTTGCCTCATCCTGCTATATGTAGGGATGTTTCTGCCCCATCGTCATTCCTAACAATAAACTTGTGGGCATGGTAACAGACTTGTAGCCTAATAAAGCACAATGCTTCCCTGGAAACATGTGTGGAGATGTACTTGCTGTTGAACCTGACATAAATTGTTAGGGAACCCTCTTGAAACTGACAAGAGTTGTTTGAAGCTAACAAGAGTAATGAAGAAATCTGAGACACGGGGGGCTCCTGAACCTGTGCCTGTCATTTCCCCAGATAGCACTTTCCTGGGGGCACCTTCTTTGGGTTGCCATAAGTTGGATCCTGTAAATCCAATCTTCACCAAACTTGGAGGGCAGGTAGAGGAGTTTGGGGTCTCTAACCTGGGGGGGGGGGTCTGTTCTACTGAGTCACAAACCTCATGAATGAACCAGTTTGTTTGATGCCTAAAAGCTCATGACAGCCTGAGATCCGTGAGCCTGGCATGCCAGAAACCAAGCCAAACTGCATTTTCCAGGTTTGTGCCCATCCCTATTGTTGTTGCCTTAGAAGTAAAAGCATCTCATTTCAAACACTGACTCACATCACTGTTTATGGGCCCCCTTCCATGTGTGGGGCCCAGGGCAACTGCCCACATTGTCTGCATTACATCAGGTGAAAGAAGGGTGGTAAAACTGGGGTTTGCTTTCTTGCTGATTCAGCCCCTCTAAAGCTAAAATTGTCCCTCTCTGTGTGTAGAAATAATATGAATGAGCTAGGCTTGTTCTGTACCAGGTTTCATACCCCCTTCAATTGCTACTTTTGTTTCCCTCCTTATCATTCTTTTACTTTGTTTCAGTTGCTATTGATTTTCTTTTAAATGTGTGATCTTTCTTCTTTTTTTAAAAGCTCCTAGCTTTGGGTACAACCCAGTGTTCATTGAAAGACTTAAAACATCACTAATGCTTATAATAACACCTCCCCTGTAGGTAGGAGTCAAAATGTGAATTGCTGTGAGGTGAAATTCAGTTTTTCAAACATCCTAGAGCTTTAATAATTTTAATTGAAAGTCTTCTGTTAAGCAACCTTAGTTTAAACATGCAATTAAAACTGTACTGCCTGCCACAGACTTTGTGGAAACACTTCTTGATTTCCTTAACACCATTTTCAATTGTTTCTTTTTGCCTCTGCATGCTGTTTTCATGTTCAGCCAAACACACTTCCATTCCCCTCCCTAATAAATTGCTGCTATTAAGATACTTTAATTATAATAAATTTCATGCTGTTTTTAAAGACCACAGAGCACCATATCATTGGAAGAAAAGCTGATTGACATGGAATAATTTGCAGTTTTTAATAACACTTAAAATTGTATTATAGTCAGGTGGAACTCTTGAACAATGGGTAAAGGTGTGGAAATACATATGCAGAGACTCAGGGGGAAAATGGGAACATTTGTGGTTTTTTCCCCCTAAGGACTTTTTTTAAAAAAATGGAAACTTGGAGGAGTACTAAAAAGCCTTTATCCATTGCTATTGCAGGCTCTCGCTACTGCAGGCTCCCACTGCAGGTCGTTACAACTGAACATGGCCCGTGGTTTTAACAACAAATGGTCTAAGGCAGGGGTCTTGTTGTAGAAAAAGAGCTGCCGGAGCTCATTAGCATAACTCATTAGCATAACTTATTTGCATATGCCACGCCCCCTGACATCACCGGAAGTGACAGAAGGCCACACCCCCTGACATCACCGGAAGTGTGTCAGAAGGCCCGGCTACTTACCCTCCTGCTTCATCCTCATTCCCAAACGGAATGAGGATCGAAGCAGAGGGCGGGGTAAAGAAGGGGGCGGGGCTTCACCACGTGACCGCCCCGCCCCCTAGAGGTTCTCTTCCGGAGCTCCGTACCTGAGAGCTCCCCCCCGACTAGAGCCCTGGTCTAAGGGCAGAAAACATTGTGGACCATCTGGTCAGTGGCAATTTATTCCTGTAATATACCATCTGGACTAATTTTAATCTGCCGCCAGCACTTTGTATTTATAATGTTTTACTGTATGGTGAATATTGTGTATTTTAATGTATTTATGTTTTTATGGAAGCCGCTTGCAGGGAGGGTGGGGTATAAGTTTCATAAATAAATAAATAAATAAATAAATAAATTTTGTTGTCAGGTCACCATAACTCAAATACTGTCACTTTTAAAAATGCGAGAAAAGCCCTGCAAGGGTAGACTGATCATCCCTAGACCAGCATCTTCTTTCACTGTGGTCATCCAGATGCACTGAAAGGCCCAGTAACAGAAGCACACAATCTCCACCATTGTTGCCCCCTAGCATCTGGAATTCAGAAGTACACTAATAGTCTAATAATCATGAATGGATCTAGCCTTCAAGAATTTGACTGATTGCTGACTCATGTAGCAGAATGAAGCTGGCATTTTTCAAAGTTCTCCTACATTAATAATCCCCTGTAAGTAGAAAACTAGCACTGCAGGCATGCAAAGAACCATTATCACTGGGGCGTGTGTGTTTGTACGGTTTTTATTTCACATGCAGGAATAACAAACAATATGACACCCCCACTTTTAGTCTGAAGTGGCACAGCCCAATCTTTCTCCTCAGAATTCTACTGCATGTGTAGATCAGGCCAACTTCAGTGGCCATTGCTTCATCTAAGGGTCTTAATAGATGGAACGTTAAATGATAATTGGGTTGGAGAAGACTCAGCTCATGCTTCACATATTGCCTTACACTCACTTTTAAAATACTGCTTGGGACACAAATCAGCTCTCAATAGCATGGAGGAGCTTTGCCAACTCCAACACTAGTTTAAAGGCTGATTACACTTTCCCCCCAACCAGGGCTCTAGTCGGGGGGGAGCTCTCAGGTACGGAGCTCCGGAAGAGAACCTCTAGGGGGCGGGGCGGTCACGTGGTGAAGCCCCGCCCCCTTCTTTACCCCGCCCTCTGCTTCGATCCTCATTCCGTTTGGGAATGAGGATGAAGCAGGAGGGTAAGTAGCCGGGCCTTCTGACACACTTCCGGTGATGTCAGGGGGTGTGGCCTTCTGTCACTTCCGGTGATGTCAGGGGGCGTGGCATATGCAAATAAGTTATGCTAATGAGCTCCGGCAGCTCTTTTTCTACAACAAGACCCCTGCCCCCAACCCAATTCACATTTAATGTTTCATCTAATCAGATTCCAGAAGACAGAATAGGTTTCCCAATCTACACAAGGACTGGCTTTGTTCAGCTTCTCATTATCACTTGTAACTGCCCAGGAAAGAGATTTTCATCCTAATATACTTCACAGGATTGTTGTTAAGATAATGGGAACATAGGCCCAGAGAATTCACGGGAAAAACTTTTACATCTACAGCCTAACTCAATAGTGGAACAGGCTCGACTGACAGGAATAGATGAGTGCTGATTACACTAGCGTTCTATCACTAAATTTATACCATAAAAATTTAAAAACAACAACACGTAGCTAGAGGGAGATTTAAACAACACGGTTATATGAGTGTACTATCACTAGTCTCTGCCTGAAAAAATAAAAAAAGTAAAATGATATTTTTTTAAAAAAAATTGGGGGTTGCAGGGACTGAAGGGGGGAGGAAGGTGGGTAGAGTAAACAGGACAAATTTGAATGTGGGTGGGGGAATGGGTGTCGAGGGATGACAATGGGCTGGATGGGGGACCAAAGAGAGCATTATGTTCTGGGAACATAATTGCTTTTGAATCAAAAAATAAAAATAACTTTCCACATAAGTGTTCCCAGAAAATATGGGGGGGGGGGGATGAAGGGACCCTTAAAGGGAAGGAAATGTGTACAGAAAGGGGGGGGATGATGGAGATTTGGCTGGAAGCAATGCAAAACACACATGCATAATAGGCCATGAACTCTCCAGACCTATGTTCCCATCATCCTGTGAAATATGTTAGGATGGGAATCAACAACAGATTGTAGGTCAGGTGCCAAATGATTCTATGGGTGGGACCATGGTTCCGTGGAACAGCCTCTGCTTTGCATGCAGTTCAATTACCAGCGCCTCCAATTAAAAGGACTATATAGGAAGAGATAGGAAGAGATGTGAAAGACCTCTGCCTAAGACTCTGGAGAGCTGCTGTCAGTCTGAGTAGGCAATACTGACCTCAATGGGCCAATGGTCTGATTCAGTATAAGGCAGTTGTATATGTGTGTCACTCAGAGGGCCATATAGGTGATAAACAAATTAGAATGTAGGCATCTGCAGTTCAAGCCCAACACTCTATCTACCACTGCACACTGAGCAGTGTTGAAAGAGTAAATGCCTACAATATTCTCGGGTGATATCCAGAATTCTTTGTCAGATGTGAGAGTTCTGCGATGCTAGAGAGGACAGTGGTAGCCACAATTTCATACAAAAGGATGAAGGATTGGTATCACCGCTCGTCACAGTTATCTATTTGCATAGTTCTTCATTATGATATAACTCCCCACCCACCCACACACACACAGTTTGCAAAAACTGAACACCAGTGTTTTGGCTTTTTAGCTGCAGAATTAAAATGCCTGGTGAAATGGTGAACTGCGTATTGCGTTCCCATCCTCACATATGGCTACATGCTCTGGGATTCTGCTTGGCTGCCTTTCTTTCTATAATATTTCATATTAAAGAGGAATTTTCAGCATACAAAGAGGCATGCTTTTCCCTGTAAAGTGCTTCCTTCTTTATAATAAAGCAATGTAGAATAAAAGTACAGTAGCAATAAAATGATAATGTCAGTCACTCCAGACTCCGAGCACAAGACAAAAGCTTTAACATCATAATTCTCTTCAAGGCTGTGTAAGGGAACATTTCCAATCTCCGTTTCCTTAGTGACTATTTAGCATCCCAGGATTCATTACAGATCTGATGGATAAAGTTCTTACCAACCCGTTCTGCCTATTTGCACAGAACTCAGCCTTCTGGAAACAAACGTAAAATCAACTTTAAAAGAATCTTTCATCAAAGCTGAAGGGAGACACACTTAAGGACTCTTTATCTTTGGGTTCTGCTTTACATTGTTAGTGAGAGTTTTTTTTTTATTGTCTCTGTTTGTCACTCTCTCTCTCTCTCTCTCTCTCTCTCTCTCTCTCTCTCTCTCTCTCTCTCTCTCTTCACTCCTCTTTCAGGCAGTAGATAAGAATCCTTTCCTAGGTTGTTTGTCATGGCATAAATGCAACATTTTCCCAACTCATGCAATTCTTTGTTTGAAGACCAGACCGATTTAGGCACTGGGACTAGCAAATTAACCTTGGATGGGTATGTGTACATGTTTGGGTGTGCGTGTGTTGCAGCTGGAAATTACAAAACTTTGCAAGTCCCATACAACATAGGAAGGCTTATGATGCAAAAGTCCTTTTTTAAAAAACTAAGGATGGATGTGTTTGGACCATGCTTTGCAAAGAGCATAAGAACCCTGTGTACTAGGCATTCTGAAAACTAAGACTTGAACATAATCACCAGGCAAACTTGCCTTGAGAAATGGTCCTCCATCGTGCATGAGGTGAGCTTCTGATGGCATTGCTGCAATTAATCTGCTGGTTTTGTCTTCAACACTGTGTTGATAATCTATGCACCTGTTCAGTAGCCCAGAGATAGGTCTATCCTGATGCTCTAACTCAACCTTATCTCAGAGCTCGTCTGTACCCTCCCCTCTGGCCTCTTCTCCAAACGGGAAGAAGATTGCATCACCCTCCTCCTCCTCCTTCCCCTCAATGCCCACCCACAGCAACAAGTGGGGAACCGGACTGTTGTTCTCAGCTGAATTCATATTTCCCATTAGTTTTCTGGCTGTCACAAGAGATTGGGTCCATGTCCTGATACCAGATCACCCTGCCACCACCTCATTCACACACCGCCACTTAGCTGTGAGTGTGGGATGGTTCCAGAGGTGGTTGTTCCTGTTTCAACCAGGGCTTTTTTTTTTTCCCGGGGGAATGCACCAAAACAGAGTTCCGGAGCCTCTTCAACAAAGTTCTTTTAAAATGCTTAAAAGTTCATTAGTTTTCAGTATACAGAGTGAAAACTTCATTTCCCTCTTGAGAGTTCTGGCACTTTTTTTTTTTAAAGCTCTGGTTTCAAACATCTGACTAAGCAGCACTGGGCCACCTCTGATCAGCTATGGAATCCTCTAATGGAAGATCTTTGCTATGTGTTGTTTTCAAGAAAGCATTTACCATGCCACAGAATGATGCAGTGAGTGTTTAAAATTCATTGTCAGGGAAGGCCAGCTTTTTTTGCCTGTGCAATTGGATCATCTGTAGCCAAGCTCCTCGGGGGCAGATTCCCCTAACATGATGTGATCCTTCTCTACACTGGCGGATGAAGTCCAGTTCCACAGGCTGAAGAAACATTTTAGTACCCCCATCCTAAATATGAGAATATCCCAGCTTTCCACTAACAACCCTATGTTTTTTGTTTTGGTTTTTGATTTCTGAATATTGCATAAGCAGTTGAACCTGTGCCAAAGAAGGAATAATTTTAATCAGTTGGGCTCAGAATCTTCACAGTTAATAACAAAGGAGGTTGTGAAAACTGGAGCCTCTGTTTCCCTTAGACCCCCCGCTTGCGCTCTTCCTTGATTTAATCAGAATACAGACCTACAAATGGAAACCTACAATTTTGCTTATTGTTTATATCAGGGGTCGTTTCGTAGAAAAAGAGCTAGGGGAACTCATTAGCATAACTCATTAGCATATGCCACACACCCTGACATCAGGGGCCCGGCGGTGGACCTGCAAGGCCGGCAGGAGTGCGAGGAAGCCCCACCAAGGCCCTCCCTGGCCCCAGGCAGGCAGGGGTGGGGAGAGGTGGGGAGGAAGCAACTTACCCTCCCTCTTCTCCTGCCTCCTCCTGGCTGAATGAGGTCTGGAAGCAGGGCGGCCAGAAGCAGGGGGCGTGGCTTTGCCATGTGCCCCGCCCCCTGCACCTCACCCAGGGGAACTGCGTTCCCCCGCGTTTCCCCCCCCGAAATGACCTCTGGTTTATATCTCACTTTTCACTCTAGTCAGGACTGAACATAGTTTGTAACACTCTTCTGCTCTCCTCCGTTTTATCATCATGACAACAGTGTGAGATAGCTTAGGCCAAGAGAAAGTAACTAGCCAAAGCTCAGCCACCAATCTCCTATGGCAGAGTGGGGATTTGAACCTGGGTTTCCCAGATTACAGTCCAACACTCTAACTAGTGTGCAATACTGCCTACCTAAAAAAAAAAACCTGCTGAATTTCAGGTTTGCTGAAAATTTGTGTACTGTATGTTTATTTGAGAGTTCATTTGTCTCTCTGCAATGTCGACAACGTCAGTGTTGCAAAAGTTCAGGTGGGTAGCCGTGTTGGTCTGAAGCAGCAAAACAAAGTTTTGAGTCCACTGGCACCTTTAAGACCACCAAAATTTTATTCCAAGTGTAAGCTTTTGTTTGACTGAAGAAGTGTGCTATGCACATGAAAGCTTACACTTTGAATAAAACTTTGGTGGTCTTGAAGGTGCCACTGGACTCAAGTTCTGTAGTGTTGTAAAAGATTTCAGAAGCTGGTTTTGACTTTGAACACAGAAATATAAAGAGAGGAGGTAAACCGTTAGCGTCTTCACACCACTAGCTGTTACTTTCTTTCCAGGTCTTGTTAACATCACTCTGGAGTTCTATGATGTGTACATTTAAAATCTGATGAAGAAAGTCTTCAGAAATGCCATTAACTTCTCATGAAAACTTCCTCATATGCTATAAGAACAGACATATAGGGGCACAGTTGCCTGATCCAAACCTCCCAGAGGAATTCAAAGAAATAGTTCTGCTGACAACAATGAGCTTCAGATCAAGCTAAAAATTGATCTGAATCCAAATATAACAGTCTTTTAAATACATATAGATATGCTGCAGGGGACACATCACAACTTCTTCATGCGGAAAGCAGGAATCAAAGGAAACCATTCAAATGTAGTAGCTCCATGGTAACAGTCTACTTTGATGGATGATTGTGGAAGTGTTTGAGAAGTTCTTTTCATAGCACAGTTTGCTTCACTGCACTTGCACATCCCAATGTGTAGAAGACAAGGCAATTTCCCATTTGGCATTGTAGACACTAAGACACTCCTGAAATCAGCAACTGTGAAGCATGGCAGAAACTGTCAGTTGCTGATCTCAATAATCTTTGATAGAAATCAGGGAACCTCCACCATAATCAAATTCATAGTTACATTGCTGGAGACCTAGGCTTTTTTCCTTATATGACACTCATCAACAGAAGTAGTATCAGCCAATGAAGTCAGGTGGTAAGTACTGACTGGCTGCCACTGAGCAGTAATAGATAGGAAAAGGCCCTGTGACCTTATTGGGAGCATCATATGGCAGAGAGGACAAGGACGGTGGGATTAGCATTATACTGGCACACTAGTCTTGATTTTCCCTCTTGGATGCATGGCTTAGCATGGTGAGGGGGGTTGTGTGTGTCAGCAAAGTTGAGAGCAATATTGTAAGGGGTCTAAACTCCTAGCAGAGTTACTCAAAGTGGAATGGTCACAGCTGAGATACCAGACTAAAATGCATCCATCCCCTTTAGGGATCAACAGCCACATCAGCAGAAGAGAAAGGATAGTTCCAGTGGTGATGGGGGCAGAGGAATCCTTGAAGGGTAGCTACTGTGCAACAGCAGTAGTGGAAGGTCTATCATAGACAACAGCAGTGACATTACAGCTAACCCTTGTTGGTACTGTGGAGAAGAAGGCAATGGTAAACCGCTTCTGACCAAGTCTTACCTTGAGAACCCTATGATGAGACATTCTAAAATTGAAAGAGAAAAAAGATACAGTACCAGAAGATGGAACCTCCAGGTCAGATGGCACTCAATCAACTACTGGGGAAGAGCTGAGGACAACTATGACTAGAACTTTTCTTAGAGATATAACTGGATTAAAGCCGAAAGGATGTTCAGTTGGTGACATGAATGGATGCAAAAGGAAAGTCCAAAGCTGTTTGACACACATAATAGGAACATAGAATGTGAAAAGTATGAATCAAGCTTGAAAGTGTGAAATGAGTAATGGGACATTCAAATGTTGCAATGCTGGGAGCAATGCCCCCCCCCGAGTGGAGCAGTTTGCATCCTAAATAGAATACAACTGCTGTAATCTTGAAACAGGCAATGGGCAGAGCAAGACCCTGCATGGTTCCAGATTGTTGCTGAGTGGGGCTTCCTGTGTTAATGAGTGGCCACTCATGTGCACAGCTTAGAGGAAACAGTGCCTGGGAGTGGAAGAAGAAACCAGAGATATTATCTTCTTCTTTTTTTTGCCCCCCGTAGGTGATTTTTTTAAATTTGCATTTTCTAAAAACTACAATGAAAATAGGGAGGGGATCTACAACTATAGGAGAAAGGAAAGAAAACCCACTAAAAACCCAAGAGTTGAAGGTCATACACTGCTTATAAAAGTATTAGCTTAACAATATAAAAATTGCTTTTCTTAACATTGAAAGTGGTCAATCATCATAATCGATTGTGTTAACAAACCATCAAATCTGACTATATGAAGAGCATTCCAGGAAGCTAGTTGACTTAAACACAAATTTCAGAGAACAGTGGCATTTCATTTTACAATTGTTTTTCCCTCCTTCATTTAAAGCAAATTAATAATTAAATTTCTCTCAGTAGGTGTAACATAGTCAGTTTCTCTTCCCACGCTGTAATCTTCTTTCTTCTTGAACACTTTCCCTGTGGCATTGTCTTGCTGGAACAAGAACTGGTCATCTCAAAACAAAGTCCCTTCTTCTTTTTCAAGGACTGTCATCCGCTTACATTCTTGCCTTCAATCTTAGAGATCATTCCATTTGTTGCTTTTGAAAGCCAAACTTACAGACAGTCTATCCGCCCTTTTGCCCGTCGGACTTATTTTGGATACCTTCATGGCCTACCTGTTCGCTTTCAGCTTCGCTTAAACGTCTGTATACAGGCCCCACCACTTGAACCTACTCATTAGACTCTCCTCTTAAATATTGGAAGTCCCTGTGATCAAAGGCTAGTTGCTTCTCCAATGTTAACACAGTCCCTTGAAAATAACAGCCAATATATAGCACAGTTCTTGTGAAGTACCTCATTTTTGCCAGCAGATGGCAAAGGCTTGACATACAGCCTGAAAGTGTCTATGGTTACTTCTGGTCACATGGGCTAGTTGCTCTTCCACTTCCTGAAGAAAGCTTAGATCTCGCTTGCTGCTTCTACTGCCTCGCCGATCGCCATTTTTAAACATGTTTACTTTTTATAGAATTTGCCAAAGTCCCAAAAACTTGCCCAAATGCTTATTTGGCTCCTGGAGTCTCTCTAATTGTCGCTTAGAACTCTATCCCCACTACAAAGGCTTTTCTTTAATCGCTTATTTGTTCTTTCCGGGGGAGAGTCCCCTCCTCCCCCTCACTTTTAGTAAAAGGGGACTCGCTCATTCTCTGTTATTCTTGCTTTAACTGACTCACTCTTCAACGTCTGATCACTCGGATCTCGCCAGATAACAATTTAAATGCTGTACTCCAAGTGCTTGTCCCAGTGTGTATAGCTTAGTCCCATTCAGGAACACAGCACAGAGACCTTCGGGGCAAAGGGAAGCCTCAATCTGCCGGCAGCGTGCCCACAGCACACCCCCTTTCAATGCGCCGGTCCATGGATCGCCCCCCAGGAGCTCCCTAGGGATGTGGCTGCCATCAGCCCACCAAAACTGGAAGTCTGAAACCAGAGATATTATCAAGGAAGAATGTGCAAGGCTATTCATGTAGCCAAAAGAATTGAAAAGCCTCAGTGGATGACTGACAAAACTTTTCAAATCGCTAAAATAGATGAGAAGCAAAAGTAAAAGGTGACAGAAACGGAATAAAAAGCCTAAATGAAGCATTCCAGTGACTGGCACATGGAGACAAAGAGAAGTATAATAATAACCAGTGTGAAGAAAAAGTATAGAACGACAAAAAGGAAGTACAAGAGATCTGTTCCAGATCCAAGAGATCAAAAGGAAATTTGAAGCACGGTTAAGCATACTGAAAGATCAACATGGAAATACATTAACTGAACAGGACAAAAATAAAGAAAATATGGGAACAATACACTGAAGAACTATACAAAGGAAATGAAGGATGACAGATTTGTTCAAAGAAGATTTTTTTGAAGAGGGACCTACAGTTTTAAAAATTGATGTGAAAGAAAGCAATTGGGTTACAGCAGAACATCAAGATGACAAAAGTAATGACTACTGAGGAAATAACTTGTGGCTGACAATGAAGAAATTGAAATTGTTCTTTTCTATGCCTTGGCTTCATCACCAACCAAAAGGGAGACTGCAACCAAGAAATCAGAAGGAGATTGAGAATGGGAAAGGCAGCCATGAAGGAGCTAGAAAAGATTCTTAGGTGGAAGAATGTATTGCTGCTGACCAAGACGAAGTTAATTCATGTGATACTATTCCCCATTACTATGTGTGAGTGTGAAAGCGGGAAATGAAGAAGGCTGACAGGAAGAAAGTTGATTAATTTGAAGTGTGGGGTTGGGGGAGAGCTTTATGGATACTATGGACTGCGAAAAAGACACTAAGTGGGTTTTAGACCAAATCAAGCTTGAACTCTCCCTAGAGGCTAAAATGACTAAACTGAGGCTCATACTTTGATCACATCATGAGAAGACAAAACTCACTGGACAAGACAGTAATGCTATGAAAAGTTGCAGGCAGAAGGAAAAGAGGAAAAAAGAGGAAAACCCAACATGAGATGAATTATGTTGTTGAAGGCTTTTATGGCCAGAGTTCATTAGCTGTTGTAGATTTTCCGGGCTGTATGGCCATGGTTCTACAATGCCAAGACCATGGCCATACAGCCCGGAAAATCTACAACAACTAATTAGATGAATTGATTCAAGAAAAGAACTCACAGTCCTCAGTCTGCAGGACTTGAGCAAGGCTGTTAATGACAGGCCGTTTGGTAGAATGTTAATTCATAGGGTCACCGTAAGTCAGAACAGAGTTGTAAGCACTTACAACACACAATGTTTTTTAAAAAATAATTTTATTGAGAATTTTTTAAACCAAAAGATAGAAACTAACAAAACATATTGAAAAAGGAAATAGAAATACAAAGCTGAAGAAAAAGGGGGGGGGAGATAGAAGGAAAAAAGATATGGAAAATATAAAGAAATATAAATTGGCTTCTGATTTTCTCTATGACAAATACAAACAAAAGTAGAAACTTAGCACTTACTCTATAGTTACAAAAGGGGGAAAACTCTCTTTTTCTATTATCTAACCCCCACCCCCACCCCCTAATCATCAAATCCACAAATCATCAGTTCATTTTTTTCCATTTCACGCAAAAAGTCTATAGCGGGTTTCCAGTTAACAATAAATGTAGATAATGCCTTTTCTCTGATCAAAGAAGTAAGTTTAGCCATTTCTGCAAGTTCCATCAGCTTCACCACCCTTTCCTTTGTTGTGGGTAATGTTGAACTTTTCCATTTCCACACACACAATGTTGATTGGCCCACAGCAGCTAGCACAGGCCTCTATGCTGGTAGTATCAGTATGCACCAAGAAAATTTTTGTTATAATTTTGGATTTGGGGGGAGGGGGACCTTTACCATGACTGTGGCTTACAACATTCTCCCCTTCTCAGTTTTATCTGTGCACCATCCTTGTAAGGTAAGTTAGGCTGAAATGACCTTGAGCCAGGATATTTTAAAAAGAGAAATACTCTTCCTAATCACAGGTTGGGGAAATGGTCTACTGAAGGATTTGTCACTTAGAAAATTCTGTTTATCTTTTCTCTCCTCTAGTCTTGTAGACTACTATTGTTGCAATTTTAATAAAGTACATTCAGTAAAATAGATCAATTCCTATTCTGTGTTCCAAAATAAACCAGATTTTTTTGCCAAGGAATCCACATCCTGTGTCATTAAAATAAAGGCTTTGAGAGGAAAAACCATGGAGAAGATTCTCTGACTCAGCATCTGTTTCTTTTCACCCAGTGCAGGCCCACGTCAAGGATAATTTGCACATTCAAGGAGAAGAGAAAAATATTGCCATACACTGCAAGCTTTGTAAGAAGCTGGAGTGGAAGAAACGGAGCTGCCACTGACTTTCAAGCAATATACATAGACTATTTCCAGACTCCCTTAAATAGGCTGAGTCAGTTTCATGTACAGTTTTGATATTTCTGCCAATTTACTGGACTGTCTTTTGGTGTATCCCAGTATGGTAATTCAAATAACCTATCCTTTGCATGCCTAGTACATCTGCAGCAAACATATGCAATAGGATGCATAAGCTATGTAGGTGTGGTATGTAATGCCATAGGATCCTGATTGTGTGTACAAAGCCTGTGGGCATATGAAAATAACCAATTTATATGAAAATAAACCAATTGGGTTTACGGAAGCTAAAGAGTCTAACTGAATAAAGGCAAACATCACCCATAGAGAAACTGATCAAGCATGACTGGGACACCCTCCAAGGATGCCGAACATAAATGTCCCCCACTTCATCGGGGGGGGGGGTATTCTACCAAATTTGACCCGCCTCCTTCTCTTTATTATAACTTACTGTAAGTTCTGAAACTGAGGTGGTCATATATGATTACAAGCTGTAATGTGTTTCCAACAGCCCAGATGAAAGGCCATCTTCTCAGAATACCTCTGGACCAACGCTATTGTGACTGCCTTTTGAGAGCACTTGACTCACCATCTGATATCTTCTTCTATTGCCCTATATATGCAGTAGCAAAAGAGAGACTCCTTAGAAAACGGCTGCTGAAGTAGTCAACTATTTCTGATACTTCAACACTAGGATTATTTTTGAACCATCTCAGCCCAAACTGCATTGTAGATGTGGCAAATTTTTGTTTTACTGTGCTTTTAAACTCTTAAAATTTTCTTTTATGGTGTATGGCCAATGGGCTATTAAATCTAAATAAACTTGACATATGTATGCACACACCCAACTCACTACAGACATTCTTCTATACATACAAATGGTGGTGGTGGGACCGGGACCGATAAGGCACAATCCTTCTCACTTCTGTGTGCATTGAGAGCACATGCTGTAAATGACCAGACAGACAAGTGAGTAGTGTTACAGAAATCAAAATCATAAAAGTTGTTTCTTATTACTAGACTGTATGACAGCAAATATAATCTTATTAGCAAGCTAATGATGGTTGTATGTACTAGTAATCAAGAAGCCCAAAGCCAGGATCTAACGTCGACATCTTTCATTCTGGCATAAAAATGGCATCGAATGAACGCCCCACAACACTGCTGTTCTTTTACATATTCATGGAAGTGATATTCAGCTCGTATTAATTCCATGCTAGGCAAATAATTGTCACAGAAATTTCAAAAAAAGGGCAGTGTTCCTACTTCCTCCTTTTCTGCTTCTCAGTCTGGACACTGTTTTGCAAGCAAGGAAATTTTAGCAAGGAAAAAAAATGTGCTGTCAAAATGTTCCAAATAAAATGTCTTTTGTCATGTGTTTGTGGAAAGGACAAGCCGATACTTTCAGATGACCCTATATAATATCTAGCAGATTGGCATATGGACTATAACAAAATGCCATACTTAATTAATGGAGCATTTCTGCTCGTCCAGATGCTCAGAATCATAGACTTGAAAGGTCTGGTATTAGTGAACAGGAGAATGACAGAAGAAATGGAAACAGTGACAGTGACTTTTATGTGGCAAATATCAGGACAAAACTGTGACAAAGAAGCCAATCTTGCTGCCCTTATTCTTAGAAAATATTATTTAAGTAGAGATATATATATTTGTAGGTGATGGTCATCAGGAATCAAGATGCTACCTGAAATGTCAGTTTTAGACTATGTCACAAGGTCTGCAGGAGACAGATTTACATCTCACAGAAAGCAGCCCCTTAGTTTCCACAGGCCCCACCCTCATCCTTTCCCCTTATTCTGGTTTAAATCTACCCCCCAGTTCCAGTATGTTTTTTCCAGTCTCATTTGGCATCTTTGGCATCTTTCTCCACTCACTTTCAGAGAATGGCTAAGAAATAGACCAAGATAGGCATGGTCAAATGTACATACACACATGCAAACACTAAATAAACATGCTGTAGCAGGGATGGCAAAATGGGAAGAACATCACTGATGTCAGGTGCTAAGTGTTTTTGTGCTCAACCTGTCTCCAGGTATAAACTTGGGCCCAGGCCTTAGAAATGAGCTGAAGGCCAAGATCAAAAGAGCTGTTGGACTTTGGCTCTTATTATGTGGTTCATGCCCTTGAATGAACTGAATCATCAGATTCAAGTTATTGTCACATTTGTGTTTGTTTTATTTATTTTTTTGAAAATTCAAGCTGACGGTCAGGAATTTAGTTAATAGCCTAAGAAAGGTACTAGATCCAGCTTTATTGCTGGAGAAGCAAGCTAATGCAGCTATAGAACAAGTTCTTATCAGCTTCACCTAGCTAGGAAGATGATTCCTACCTTAATTTGGTTGAACTAGCCATGGGGATCCATGGTGTGGTTACCGCAAGGCTAGACTACTGTAGTGAATTCTACATAGGTCTTTCCTTAAAGACAACTTGAAAGTCCCAGTTATGACAGAACACCATGGGCCAGCTACTATTGCGTGCTCAGCAGAATGTGCTTATCATTCCCTTGTGCAGACATTCAATTGGTTACTGGACAGTTAAATTTAAGTTTGTTTAATTAAAAACCTTAAATCTATGTTTCTTACTTACCTACAAAGCCCTTAATGACCTTGGACCCACATTCAGTTGTAAGCCACCTATCCTGCCATGTTCCACCGTGACAGCCGTGCTCAACTGAGCAAAGCCTTCTGAAGATGTCATCCTGCAAACAGGTAAAATCAGCAACTGCCCATTCACATGCATTGTTTGTGGTGTTTCCCACATTATGAAATTGCCTGCTTGAGACTATCAGGAAGGCCCTCATACTTCAATTCTTTCACAGAACACACAAAACAAAAGGAATCAGAGCTGTAGTATAATGGATCAGCTCTGGAGATTTTTTATAAAGGATAGGGTTGCCAGGTCCATTTTTCTTCCCAGTGGGGGGATTTGGGGGGCTGTTCTGGGAGTGTGCGGGAATGTCCTCAATGCACTGACATCATCCGGAAGTGACATCATGATGTCAGTGACAAGGGGTGGTGGGGCCATGGGGGATGCATCGCCCTCCAGCCCCTGCAGAGCAACCAACCAAGAAGAGGCCTAGGTGGAGGGCTCAGCCTGAAGACCACTGACAGAGCCCAGGAGTGAGGAGCAAGGCTGGGGGTGTGAAAGGAAGCTCTGGAGCAAGGACAACAGAGGCAGAGAGCCTGGACAAGGCTGGGAGCTTGGCAGGTGGCAGCGAACAGCAGGAGGACCACCTGAACTGCCCGTTCATGCTGGGGAGCAGCACTGAAGGCTGCTGGGGAGCAGCACCGAGAAGCCCGAGGCCAGCAGAAAGTAAATGCCAAGGCATCAGGCTGGAAGACCACACCCTCCTAGGACCCTCAGTAGGGGAGACCAAGGATGGGTCGAGAAGAAGGCTGGCATTGGCAGATCCGGAAGGGGGATTTGGGGAAGGATGGGAGGAGTGTGATGACATCACTTCCATGTGATGTCAGTGCATGGAGGTGGGGTTTCCCCTGCCGGCCAGTTGGCTGACAGTGGGTAGAAGCCCCCCAAATCAGGGAATTCCCGAACTAGACCTGGGGAATGGCAACCCTAATAAAGGATCTTATTGTAGTATATTGCAATATTTATTGTATTTTTATTTCAGTTCAATGCATTCTGTCTTTGTTACTCTTTCCTCAGTACAATATGTCAAACCTTTGACAGTATCGTTAACTTACACCAGGAGTCCCCAACCCTTTGAAATTGTGATATACCATGGCAGGCACAGCTACAAAGTGGCTACCACAAAATGGCTACTGCAAGAGGGGGAGCCATGCATACAGTGGCTGCACAACTTACCATCAATCACACAGTGAAGATCCTTGTATTGTAGTGGCAGTTGCTGCTGAAGCAACATTTTAAAAAAATCTTCATAGCCAATCAAATCTTCAATGGCAAATCAAGCTTTGCTGGGAAGAAGCCCCGTCTGGCCCAACCTACTTTATAAAAACACTTGTGGAGCACCAGGAAAGTTGTTGGTGAGCACCGTGGACCAAGGGCACCATGCTGAGGACTCTTGCCTTGACAGTTCTTTGCTTACACTGAGAATTTTGTGCCTTATGTAATAATTTTTGGGTTTTGTTTAATCAATTTTTTTCATAATTTGTAATCTTCTTTGAGTCTCGAAAGAAAGGAAGAAAGAAAGAAAGAAAGAAAGAAAGAAAGAAAGAAAGAAAGAAAGAGAGGGAGGGAGGGGGGGGTTAGAAATATGTGTGTTGCAAGGTCTCAAATTCAGTCATTATAGGGTTAAATGTGCTTACTTTGTGGGCTATTGTTTAGACTGACCTGGAAGGAAACCTGGCACAGAGCCAATGGAAACAAAGCCCATGAAACTGACATCTGTTTACTCACAATCATTGGTTAATGCATTCAGGTGATTTCCTTCTAGGGGTCAAAAAGAAGAAGAATCCCCATTGTTGTTGTAGACCATGTGGTCAAACTGTAAAGATGTAGTCCTTAGGTGTATTTCTTGTTTTGTAGATTTCCTGTGAACCCTTCCCTTAGAAATAAAGATTTTTACATAGAAGAAAATGCCTCCTCTCCAGTGAAGCAAAGATCCATTGCAATCTCTGAATATCTAAGTATTTTTGCCAATTTTTCCAACAGGAAGGAAGGAAATTCTGCCACGGGTAAGCTTTGAGCTTCCAGTTTCTAGTGGCTATCAGTTTCTCAGGAACTTCAGTTCTATAATGATAATACATATCCAAATACTTATTTATGTATTTTTGTCCCACATTTCTCCCTCTCATGAGGAAATCAAGACAGCTTACCAAAAAAAAATCATACCATGTATAAAACAAAAGTGATGCAACCTTCCCAGTATGATAAATGGGGGAAAATATGCATGTGCAGTTCTGTCCCATGAAAACTTTGGAACAATCCTTAACTGGTCTCATGTTAATCAACAGGGCTTACCTCCAGGAAAGTACAGGATTGCAGTGTCAGGTCAGAATTGTGTATTTCAAAGAGAAATTCCCATTATACAGGAACTCATAAAGTGATCACAGGTTTCCTTGCTCTATATAGGAAAAGCCAGGTATGCAAACAGCAAGGGTAGTATACAGCCGTGTATTTGCTATTTCTGTGATTTGTACTAAGAGAGCTGCTAGAACAGGGTGTTCACATCTGAATGGCTTAATGAAGGATTAAACTGTATTAAATTCAGATTCTATACTAGAGCCAATCTAGCCTTTTGAAAATTCACAGTTGAAGAGGAAAGATAATTTCAGCTCAAATCTGGGTACCAATTATCAAGCTCTTTTATTTGTTTGTCTGTTTGTTTATCGCTGGGATAATCTAAAAAATGGAGTGCTTCTTCCTTCTAAATGTTTATAAGGAGCAAAGTGCAAAACTGGGGCCTTAGAAGAAAAAAATGGATGTATTTTGTTCTCATGTGCTGCTCAGAACTCAAAAGAACCTGAAGAAAATCAGATTGTTACTGGTGATAAGTCATTTGCATAACTCATCTAACACACAGAGGCACTATTATCTCTAAGGCATTATTTCCTCCCTGCCAGTAATAATTTTATTTGGTTGGATAATCAATACAAGGCTCATATTTCAGAGGAATATGTTTCACTTTGCATTGCTAAGTGCAAAGAAAAAGAATTCATTTTAGAACAATCAAAGAAAGCTCCCATTTGTAAATTCATCCTTGTTGCCACTTTATGGGCTTTGCTTCACTGCTACTAAGGAATGTTTTTTCTCAATTACTTTGTTTTTATAAGGTCATTGTGTTTAAAGGGGCTATGAAACTGGGTAGTTGATTCAGTGTTACTTACATTTTAAAGATTCCATAGACCATAAAACAGATGAGCAGAGGCAGAATCTACTTGGTTTGATTTTTTTTTTGTATGGTCATAATATTATTTCATTTCAAGACAGACCAAAAGAAGTACTTGTTTATTCAGTGAGTAATTACACTGTGGAACACCCTGCCAATGGACGTAGAGATGCGGCTACAAGCACAGATGGCTGCAAAAGTGGATTAGACAGATTCAGGGAAGATAGGTCCATCAATAGCTACAAGCCATGATGATTAAAGGCATCTCCTGCAATCAAACAGCAATCCTGAGGAGGTCTACTCAGAATACTACTAGAGCCTATTCAGTGGTGTTTACTCCCAGGAATATATTCATATGATTGGATTGTCAGAAGCAGTAAACCCCTATATGTCAGTGCTGAAAACAACATTAGGGGAAGATTTGGCCTCCATGGCCTGTTTTTTAGCCCTTCAGAGCAACTGGTTGGCCACTGTGTGAAGGATAGTGGGCTAGATGGACCACTGTCTGATCCAGCAGAGGATTCTTATATTCTATGACTCTGAAATCTTTATCACCTTCTTAGATGTATAACCTATAGATGTATAGAGATGTATAACCATTCTACTGGTGCTGTTTTCCAAAGCTGTTCAGCTGCTGATTAAATCTGTTTTCCAACCCAGTCTCTGTTATAGAAGTTCTAATGCTGATTAGGATAGTCATCCCTCACCTAATTCCTATAACAAATTTCCTTTGACAATACCATTTTCACAAATCCATTATCATTGCCAAAAATAATTGCTAACTGACCAAAAATGGCCTGACCTGCTTTTGTGCCGTTATCTGCATCTTGATGAGCAGAAATCAGCAAGTAAAGCTTTTCACAGTTTGGAGACCAAGAGGACAACTTGTTATTATCAGCATAAGAAGCTGCTTTTAAAAACATGGCTACCTAAGTTTATCTAGAAGTTGGCAACTCTACATCACAATAAATTGTGCATTCCAATCAGCAGTTCAAGAGCAGTTGACATCCATACACAAAGTAAATGATCGAATCACCCATACCTTTTCTAGTAGCTGCATATATCTCATTGTGGATATACTTATTTAAAACAGTGGCTATCATTTTGTCTGGCAATGGGATGCATCCCCAAACATATCAAAATTCTAAGACTAGAAATATTAGCATATAAGATACATTTGTTCATATCTATTATGATGTGATCTTTCCCAGGGCAAAATAAATCAAGATATTTCTGTCTGGATTGCAGGAAAAATCAAACTGACGGCCTGTGTGGGCTGTGATCTAATTATTAATGATGGTTAGGGTAGTTAACTCCATGCCAAAATAAAATGTCACTACCAGATTAGAGAGATCATGAGTTTGTTTTAAATATTTAAAAGCCAACATAATTACCCTCTTGTACCATAACTGATACATGGTTGTTTTTTTTAATGTATTTTGACCGTGAGCTTTTCTTTGAGAATTACAGTAAGTGATTCTTTCAGATGTCACGTGAGTCATCTTGTGTCAAACAGCAGCTTGGGGGTTTGTTTGTTTTCAGTTCCTTTTATTGTTGAATAATTTGTCATTACAGTTGACACTGGTGACAAGGTGCATAGCAAATCATATTGATGTGAAAGTGTGCAACCAATTAAAGAGGATCATACTAATAAAAGAGCACTCTTAAAAGTTATGCATATTAAGTGATTTTTATAAACACACTCTGGCCTCCGTTCACTCAGTTAAGGTACAATGATGGGTAACAGATTTGCACAGCAGAAATGGGGAATCAGAAAGAAGACACAACTCACAAAACTCATACATCAGAAACAAGAGAACTTTCAATACAACCTGCCATCATAGTATGTAGACATAATCCAACACTCTAAGGCACATTTCAGGTCATAGCTTAAGAAGAATTAATTCAATGCTAGATTGTGACCTATGGATAAAAGACATCCGGTTCAATTGCGTTATGTAATCCAACCAGCTTGGAGGAACCAGGGTGATAGAAATACACCTTTGTAGGGAAGGAGGTGAAGATATAAAATAACAGTTAGTCCAAACTGCTTTTAGGAGAGTACTGGGTTCCCTTATACCTTTCCCTTTTTTTTTCCCTACCTTTTGCTCCATAATTTCTGTTTTTTCCACTGTCACCATAATTATGTCATATGTAATCTGCTGCCTGGGAGGAAAAACACTCAAAATGTGAACAACTGCCAGTGAAAACTGATGCCATCCTAGACCATAATGGTAATTTTAACCACTGGCAACATCTAAAGTGCTTTACCTTTCATAGAAAAGAAACAAGGACCTCTCTCATCCACTTCACCATGCTATTTTGGCTGTCCCACGCAAGTTGTTATTATCTCTGCAAGGCAGTAAAAGCACCATGGTGATATGGTTGGGAACATTTAAAGTTAAGGGAATGGTCAAATGGCTGATTCCCTCCTTTGCCTTCACCTCATCTGTACTATTATATCCATGACATTTTACAAGGCATTCTAGCAATTCCAATCTAGACTTGCTGGGTAACCAGGACTTGCATAGTTTTCATGGGAATTATGCAAAATTAATATTTTAAGTGAAATAAGAGACTGTCTTATAAATTGATCAGCAGAAGAGATGTTGTGACTGAGAGCTATTAGTGTTTTGGAGGAAATATTTCTAATTGATTGGGATGCATTCAAACTTGTGCAAGTAGAAAAGCACTTCCCATCACACAAGATGGTGCAACAATTCCCATCACTTCCCCCTAATCATCGCAGATCACTGTGCTGCATCCTATGACATTACTGAAGGAATAATAATAATAATAATAACAACAACAACAACAACAATAACAACAACAACATAATACACAGCTGTCATTACTGATTGGAAACAAGCAGAATTAGAAGCAAGAGATTGCAAAACTCAAAAGATAATGACAATGCATCACTGTTGATCATTTTTACTTACCAAGAAAATTAGATGTAAGAGGTCTCTTGAAAGTTAAGCAAGCAGCTGAAGAAGAAAAATGAGCATTGAATAACTACACCAAGAAAAGCAAAGAGAAGCTTCTTGTTGAAGTATACAAGGCAGACTTATTTATGGTTACAGAAACCAAAGAAGGGCTGCGGTCACACACACTAAATAATCCACTTTCAATCCACTTTTAGTGTACTTTCCAGCAGGATTTTGCCAGTTCACACAGTAAAATCCAGTTGGAAAGTGCACTAAAAGTGGATTATTTAGTGTGTAAGAGACTACAGCCAAGATTACAATAAGACTGAAATCAAACTCACTTTGACAACTGGAAGGAAAAGCACTTGCATGGGCAATTTTTGAAAAACATAGCGAACAAACTTAATAGTGAAAATACCTGGAAGTGGCTCCAAAATGGGCACTGAAGAAAGAAATGGCTCATTCTAGCTGCACAAGAGCAGGCACTCAACATGAATAGTGTGAAAGCCAAGATTCAGAAGACCAGTGAGTCTTTATAAGACAAAGGATTAATTTTTGACTTTATAAGACAAAGGATGAAACAGTCAATTACATGGTCAGTGCCTGCAATAAAATTGCTCAACGTGACTATAAAGAATGTCAGAGGCTGTGGTCACATGGAGCATTAGCCACGCTACTGAGACGGATGATAGGCAGATTTTACGGCCTTGATCACACCACAACATCTGGGAAGCATAGAGCTCCCATGGCGAACCTGAGGCTTCCCGCTGAAGATGCGGAGTTAAAAACTAGTACCTCCAAGGTACTAGTTTCTGGAAACCGTGGGGCAAGGGCTGGCGTCTGATCGCATTTCCGGTGGTAGTCCATGGCATCCGGCCCCCACCCATGTCCTGTTGCAAACAGGTTTTTTTTTTCCCCAAGTCTCCATGGGATGCGCACAAGCACCCAACGGCGCATGGGACGAAGAGGAAAGTGAAAGTTCTGTTGCTCCGCAGAATCGTGCATGCATTGGTGAGATCACACCATGCCTCTTCTTTGCTGCGCTGCAGGATCATCATGTGATCGCCACCTCGCCCCTACCCACGGGACCTCGACGGGACGTGTGATTGGGCGGCCGCACATTATTTTGCTCCGAACCAAACTGCCACGCTTCCCCCCCGCATTTTACGGCCTGTGTGACCAGGACCACAGTAGAGTTGCAGCTATGTTGCACTGAAATATTTGCAAGTATGGCTTACAATCAGCCAGAAATTCATGGGACAAGATCATGGGAAATGATGAAACAAAGATTCTTTGTGACTTCTAACTGCAAACAGATAAACATCTGGAGCATAACACCCCTGATACCACAATTGTAGGGGAAAATGAGAAACAGGGTTTGGATAATTGATATTGCAATCCCAGGAGACTGCAGAATAGAAAAGAAAGAAAAGGAGAAGATAACCAAATACCAAGAGCTATGAATAAGTGTCTCTAGTAGAAGAAGGTTACCATTGTGCCAGTTGTCACTGGAGCTCTTGGAGCAGTGCCTAGAAGTTTCAAGAAACACCTGGACATTCTGGGCATTGAGCATATAACACTACTTAGCTCCAGAAGACAGTGTTGCTTGGAACAGCAAGAATCCTATGATGATACTGCTGCAATTCCCAAAAATTGGCTAGATCTCAAATTGCAGATCACTATCAGCCAGTCAAATAACTGACTGTGACAATTCATAAATACACTCACAAGTTTGATTCACACAAAAGAAAATTGAAATGGGAATTTTCAGGTTGAAGCAGCAATGATATGAAATTTGAAAGCATCTTTACCTGAAAATCACTGGTTTCATTTCTTGCTTTCCTTGTATTCATCAAACTGTAACATATATCCACTAAGCCAAGTCTGAACCCTTCCTCCAGGCTAAGGATCTTTCCAAGATGAGAAAAGGCAAAAATGTATGCCAACTTTGTAGTGGAAAAGTGAACATTTATTGATGAAATACTAAAAAGCCCCAATCCCATCAGTAAGTTTTCACTTACAGCACTATCACCACCAATGCTCTCTCTAAACTGTGGAGTCTTGTGAGCAAAAATCCTACTTTGTGAGTGACTGGCATTGAAGTTGCTGTGGAGCCATCCTTCCTGAGCTAAGGCAAAACTGTGTGAGCTGGAGGCTAAAAAACTGTGAGCTAGCTCACACTAACTCAGCTTAGAGGGAACACTGATCACCACTCATCTTTGCCTTCTTTTATCTTGGCGACTGTTACTGCAACAACCTTGTTCCAACTTAAGTAGCTCATCTTCCAACAGACATGGCATGTAAATTGAAGGAATGTTCCTTAGCCTGGAGGAAATTTCTTGAGCCAAAGGTAGGATAAATGCTAGACTTGTGCATTGAAATTTGTTTTGTTTCTTTTGCTTTGATTATTAATTCCAAAAGGGTGTGTTTCATTATTGGGTTGCTTTGTATGGTTTTGTTTCATTATTTCTTTCTTTTGTCATTGTTGTTTCATTTTCATAATTCTATTTCATGATTATTTGCCGTTGGTATAAATGGAACACACACACCCCCTTTCTCGAGAGCCACTTTGGTATTGTGGTTAACAGCGGCAGACTCTAATCTGGAGAACCGGGATTGATTCCCCACTTCTCTACATGCAGCCAGCTGGGTGATCTTCCTCTCTCTTCCCTAATGCATTCAGTGGCACAAGGAGGACAGGTCATCTCGGTAACCAAGTAGTAGCTGGAGGACCTTGTGGTAGATTAGCTTGGATGAGGAATAAGGTTTGGAGAGCAGGAGTGAAGCAGGGGAATGCGAACTAACAGGGATTTTGGCACAGCAGGGAAGGCACTGGGGAGAGAGAGGAAGGCAAAGTCTCACTCTAAATCATTCGGGACTGGAATATCTCACAGACTGCAAAACGGCTACAGATTGCAGTCAATTCATATAGCCCAGAGCCTCACTCTTCCACCTTCCCTCCAAGGAATACTGTTTATACCCTCACTAGGCTTTGTAAAAGTGAAACCAGGGTTGAGATTGCAATAATGAAAAAAGGACAAAATAAAAACTGCAGGTTTTTTTTAAATTACAGACTGTTTAGATGAGGAATTTGATTAATTTTAATATTAATTAATATTAATTGGAATAATTATTAAATGCTCCATTTTTGTAATTACTGCATTTAATAACAAAAGAAACACACAAGTCTAATACATGCTGGTGATCCTTATTTTACTCATTTTACTCATCTTCTTCTGCATTTTATGTAGGGTTGCCAACTCCAGGTTGGGAAATTTCTGGAGATTTTAGGAGTGGAGGTTGAGAAGGGGAAGAACCTCAGCAGTATATAATGCCATAGAGTCCACCCTCCAAAGCAACCATTTTCTCCAGGGGAACTGATCTCTGTCATCTAGAAATCATTTGAAATTCTGGGGGATCTCCAGACCCCAGCTGGAGGTTGGCAATTACAATTTTACACCTTGCAAACTGTGTATAATGTATGACTCCTTTCCATCAAGAAGAAGAAGAAGATGCTGCCACCACCTTTCTCCAGAGGAAAAGATTTCTGTCTTCTTTGAACAAGAAAGACTTTGTCCATGAAACAGAGCTGCAGAATCCAATCCAATCATTCTAGAATATGGCTTGGATCTAAATCTTACTTTTTAACCAGTAGATTTAACAATTCCCTCTCCCTCTGTAGACCCCCACCTTGCCTTCAGCAGTGTTCCTTGGTTGGCCGGGGGGGGGGGTTTCCTGGAAGTACCCACTATTACAGAAAGTATAATAGCCCACAGTTACACTGGGGAGGCACAAAACATCTGTTTCTCTCACTGAGGCTCCATTCGTACTACTTTGAGTTCCACCCAATAACCCCTAATTCCTCTACCAACCATGACAATGCAGATTTAGATCTTTAATATTTCCCATGTGCTGAAAATGCCCTGACCTGGATAGCTCTGTCTGGCCCAGGGTCGGCCCTGGACAGTACTTGGATGGGAGCCCACCAAGGAACACCAGGGTCATGACATGGATGCAGGCAATGACAAACCACCTTTGAACATCTCTTGCCTTGAAAACTGCATCAAGAGTTGCCATAAGTCAGAAGGGGGGGAGATATTTGGATAAAAGGATATGAATAGTTTGTTATATGATGTATAATTTTACTTATTATTATATCCTAATAAAATTGGTTTTTTAAAAAAAGAGTTGCCATAAGATAGATGTGACTTGATGGCAAAGAAATAAAGTGCTCAAAATTTGATTTCGCCAAAGTTCTACCACTGATAGTGATGTAGCCCCCAGCAGAAGCAAAACTTCTTGTGCTGCACTCTGATAGCTCACTATTTGCCCAGTCACAGTGCATGAAGCAGATCTCATGTGTAGGGCGCTTGGTAATATGAATACCCCTTTCTGAGCACTCCAGAGAGGAGGTAATGTGAGCCTTTGTGACCTCTTGCAACTGAGTACATGTGAAATCCTTTTACATTTCAGGCATTTGAAAGTGAGTCTAGGGGGCATTTTTATTACATTTTTAAAGAGCTTAATTCAAGCAATAGAGTTTTTTAAAAATAACTTTATTTAAAAGCTGAGAAATCTGAGCACATAGTAGTACTCTCCCAACCTTCTTTGGCTTGAAGATTTTAGTCTTCCAAAATAAACACACAGTTTATAGCAACACAGTGACTAATAATAGCCCTCTTTAAAAGAATAACATTAGCAAGGAACTCATTGTTACTTTCAGGGGCAGTGGAATTCATACCCCAAAAGGGTTTTTTAATCTATTAAAACGCTGTTTAGTGTTCTGGTGTATAAAAGCTTGAAGTTGCAATTGGAAACACAAACACCTTATTGGATGCTGTCCCAATTTTAATTAAACATCATATCCACACCTGGGCATGCAGTACACACGGCTTGGCTTGTTAATGATGCTCTGCGAAGACAAGCGCCCTGCGCTCTTGGTGAATGATTTATTAACTGAAGCCATGTACATTTCTCTCTGACACATTTGGCATGTGAAAGACAAAGGTGATAATTATGGTGCCCACAGCACTTTTTAACCTCAGGTGTACTCTGCACATAAAATTGATATGCATCATTCTTCATCTCTCGACTCTGCACTTAGCTTGCTTGCAGCAACCCGACTCTCGCCAGCCTGGCTGCAGCGACACTGCTCACTTCCATGGGTAGTGGGGGAGGGGGAAATTTTGCATTGGATTCTAATTCAAAGCCACCCTTGTTCTCCGTGGAATAGATCTGGTTGGGTGACACCTGGTAATAACCTTTCTATTATTCTGTGAGAGCTCATGACCAATCGAGACTCAGTTAAGACAGAGTAGCACGATTATTTCCCACAGCCTCAACATTTTGAAGGTGCAGAATCCCTCGCTGGCTTTGCTCCTTTCAGAGTCAATTAAATAGAGGCTCCTGATTAGCAATTCTCCCCAATATTTCAGGCTGTCAAGCTCATTTTTGGCTCCTTGCGCTTTGAAGCCTCGCTCTTGACATTCCTGAAGCAAGCACGGGAGATAATACAATACAATCTTTCAGATAACCTACATTTACATAAAAATGTCTTCATATCCTTTTCTCCTCCTATGTTTCATCTAAATGTCAGATACCTTCTTGAAATCTGTAAGACTTGGGCTGCTGCAAGTAAAAACTCACTCCCAAAGTTAGCATCCCCTTGACAACTCAACGGACATTCTTAGCTTTTTTCTGGGGGATATAGGCCTACTTTGAATGTACATTTACCAGGATGAGAATAACATGCAGGCCAATATTTAGGGGGATTGTTTCCTGGTTAACAACACTGAATTATGTGTCTTCCATGTAGTGTTCTTATTAGCAAATTTAATTCATACAAACACCATTTCTTTTTTATTCATACACTGGTATGCTGATTTGTTTTGAGGCAGTGCCCACCTATCAAGAGGTTTGGGAAAGAGGAAATCTTGCAAGAATCCTCTGCTCCATATTCTCTTTGTATATTTCCTTCATGCACCGAAACTATAATAAAGGAAAGGTTAGCCTGAGATGATCCACTAAGGCATTCTCAACATTATTATTTGAAATCATGTTTTGAGCACTCAAAGCTGACACACAAAAAATGAAGAGTTATGGTCAAGGAGTCTAAGGCCGAACCCCGTGGGTCCCCAGGGCTGTTGTACACAAGTAGCCAAACTTCTCTTTATTTTTAAAAAAATTATCCAAAGTTTTATTTGATTTCTGTCAAAATAAAAGGCTAAATCTACAGGCAACACAATGCTCTCAAGCCACATAGCAAAAAACCAGAAAACTAGCTTAACACGTTTTCAAGACCTGTGTTAGATGGCACAAACTGTAAGTCCAAGAGTCAGAGGCCATAGCTTATGCATTTTCTATGTTGCTATCTATTGTAATATGAGAATATCATAGTCCAGGCCTTAAATCCATCAGAATCCAAGCTAGCCTCTTTTCCCTAGACTCTTAGCACAATTATAGTTTTTTGGCCAAGCAGCATAGAATCATAGAGTTGGAAGGGACCTCCACGGTCATCTAGTCCAACCCACTGCACAATGCAGGAAATTCACAAAACCCCCAAAAACCCTCCAGGATCCCTTGCCAAACTAGCCTGAAGAACAATTGCTTCCTAACCCCAAAGTGGCAATCAGCATTTCCCTGGACATGTAAAAAAGGGCCACAAGATCTAAGCACTGATGCAACCTTTCCAGACCTCCCTCTCATGATCTGCCTAAATTCACAGAATCAGCATTGCTGTCAGATGGCCATCTAGCCTCGGTTTGAAAACCTCCAAGGAAGGAGAGCCCACCACCTCCCAAAGAAGCCTGTTTCACTGAGGAACTGCTCTGTCAGGAAGTTCTTCCTACTGTTTAGCCAAAACTTCTTTTGATTTAATTTCAACCCATGGATTCTGGTCTGAACTTCTGGGGCAACAGAAAACAACTCCACACCATCCTTTACATGACAGCCCCTCAAGTACTTGAAGATGATTGTCATATCACCTCTCAGTCGTCTCCTCTCCAGGCTAAACATACCCAGCTCCTTCAACCTTTCTTCATCGGACTTGGTCTCCAGACCCCTCACCATATTCATTGCCCTCCTCTGGACATGTTCCAGTTTGTCTACATCCTTCTTAAATTGTGGTGCCCAAAACTGAACACAATACTCTAGGAGAGTGTTATGTATTCAGATGGACCTGAATGCACTAACTGTATGGAACTGATGTATGTGAACCAGCTCATTGCCATCTCATGTAAAGCTTCGGCCTGGGCTAGGATCCTAATGTAACCAATAGGAGCACTAGCCCAGGATGTGTCTTCCAATCACATTACAGAGCGGGAGTGATTGTGATTGGTCATTATCTACTCAACCTGATAGGTTGTTATTTGTACAGTGGGTGTGGCTATATTAGCCGGGAATGTTTAAATACAGAGCAGCTGCTGTGTTAAAGCTGTTCTGGCTGACTGATGTTGATCCGTGTTGGAAGTGAGTTCGAGTTGAAGAATAAAAGCCGCATTCTTGCTGAATCACTCTCCGACTCTTTGTTAAGTGGGCAACTTAACAGTGAGGTCTAACCAGGTGATGATGACATTCAATCAGGACACATTCTTGCTAGAAGCCTCTAGAAAATTTTGTCTTCAGCTCTGATTCCTCCCCTCTCATCCTATGGGCTGCAGGTTTTAATGAGAAGCTAATTACCACACTTTCAGCTCTGGCCTTGAAGATGGTAAGGGCTGTGTAGGCTGAGAAACCAATTAGTAACATCTGCAGAACGGAACAAACCTCTACCATTCAGATTAATCCTTGAGGGGGGGTTGGGGTGCTTTGCCTCACAGTTACCCTTTCCTGAAATTAGGCAGGGTTTGAGAAACTCTTCCTATAATATCACTATCTGAATTGTTGCAAGTGAGACCATGCCCTCACAGGGACCCCTGTATTTCTGTACTCCCAAGAGACCCTCTGACTTCACTGTCAGAGGTCTGGATAAAATAATCCAGTTTGATAGTAAAGTGTGTGTGTGTGTGGCTGAATTAGGAAATCTTTCCTCTGCATGCTCCCACGTGGGAGCAGCCTACCTGCTGGAATGCTCCAAAAAGCATGAGGATTAAAATACTTTTGTCTAAGGCCTCTAGAAACTCCCTCACACCTGGGCACTTATTGACTCCAGAACTCTCCTTCTCATCCATCCTAACCGGGCAATTCAATCATTAACCCAGGAAAAGCCCATCAAATTGCTACTCATCCTATATTAGAACTGTGGGAACCGTTACCCTGCCCCAGTAACTCAATCACCCCCTTAAAAACTCTCTTTCAACCTCCCTTTAGTACCCTGCACTATTGATCTAATCCCACTGTGGATTCCAACCTCATTTTAGGCCTGGCTTCTCCAAGCCCTATAAAAAGAGCCCCTCAAACACCTCCAACTCAATAAGCAGTTCTGCTTCTACTGAAATCACTTCCAGCCCCCTTCCAGTTCTGTAGTTGGTTTCGTATTCAGCTGAGCCTGCTTCCCCAGCTTCAGGGCTGGTTCCCATTCCAGACCTTTGCCCATGTGCTGAATCACTGTACCCCCACCTCTCTAGCTGGTGTTGGATTGTTTGTTTTTTCCTTAGTCCCAGACCAACTCCCCTTCTCTTCTGCCCTGAATCCCCACAGACTCTTCAGAATAAAGCAACATACTTTTTTTTCCTTTTTTTACTCTTTGTTCCCCTTAGATTCCACATTTATCCCAACCAGGCAACAACTAGCAGTATCATTGCTAGGATTATGTTACTGTACTGCAATGCTGTTTCATGTTTTTGCTTTTCAATGCATTTTATTTTCTAGCTTTGTGTCTTGTTAGGGGAATAAAGGCTATTGCTCTTTGAGATCCTCTTTCGCTGTATTGTTTCCCACCCCCTTAATTGGAGTGCTGTGCCAAAGTGGGATTCAGATATACACAAGACTGTTTGGACACACACACCCCATAGTTGCCCCAGACATGTAGAGGATAGTATGCATGTAATGGGCCAAACACATGCACTGGTTTGGGTAATACAGTCCCCGAAAAAAAATTACATTCCCTTATCCTTGTCTTGACATCGTGACCAGATGACATTTCCCAAACTATGATACATAAATCTATTTTGAAGGTCTTTTAGGGATAACCTATTTTCAAGGAATCCAAATTCGTCTCATCTGATTTAACTAAAAATAATCAATTTGTTTTAATAAGATAGGTAGCCATGTTAGTCTGTCTGTAGCAGTAAAAAACTGCAAGAGTCTGGTAGTACCTTAAAGACTAAATAATTTTGTTAGTCTTTAAGTGCTACTGGACTCTTAGTCTTTTCTACCATTTGTTTTATGGAATTTTAACTAGGCATTTAATGCCTTTATACCTTCCTTAATGCATGCCCTTTTTAGTATTTAGCTCTTTCCTAATTAATTTAAATGGAATGTATCCTACTACTCCACTGTGCTCTGCAAAAGTTTAAGATTAGGCAGGCAGCAACCCAGGAAAGGGCCTTCTTGGTTGTGAACACACAAACACATGAAATTGTCTTACACTGAATCAAACAACTGGGACATAAAAAATCATTACTGTCAACTGAGACTGCTAATGGCTCTCTAGGGTCTCAGGCTGAGTTCTTTCACATCTCCTGATCCATAATGGAGATGCTGAGGTTTGAAACTGGGATCTTCTGCATGCTAAGCAGGTTGTTGTTGTTCAGTTGCACAGTCGAGTCTGACTCTTTGCGACCCCATGGACCAGATCCCACCAGGCCTTCCTGTCTTCCGCCGTCCTCTGAAGTTTGCTCAATTTCATGTTCGTTGCATCTACGACACTGTCTAACCATCTCATCCTTTGCCGTCCCCGTCTTCTTTGACCTTCAGTCTTTCCCAGCATCAGGGTCTTCTCCAGTGAGTGCTCCCTTCTCATTTGGTGGCCAAAGTACTTGAGCTTTAGTTTCATTATCTGGCCTTCCAGGGAACAGTCAGGGTTGATTTCTTTTAGGATTGACTGATTTGTTCTTCTTGCAGTCCAAGAAACTCTCAAGAGTCTTCTCCAGCACCATAGTTAAAAGAATCTATTCTTCAGCGCTCAGCCTTCCTTATAGTCCAACTCTCGCAGCCATACATGACTACTGGGAATGCCATTGCTTTGACCATGTGGACTTTTGTTGGCAGGGTGATGTCTCTACTTTTTATCATGCTGTTTAGGTTCACCATCGCTTTCCTCCCAAGGAGCAGGCATCTTTTAATTTCATGGCTGCAGTCACAGTCTGCGGTGATCTGGGATCCCAGGAACGTGAAGTCTGTCACTACTTCCACGACTTCCCCTTCTATTTGCCAAGAAGTGATGGGGCCGGATGCCATGATCTTAGTTTTTTTTATGTTGAGCTTCAAGCTCACTTTTGCGCTCTCCTCTTTTACCCTGAGCAAGAGGCTCTTAAGGTCCTCTTCACTTTCTGCCATTAGAGTGGTATCGTCTGCATATCTGAAGTTGTTGATCTTTCCCCCAGCAATATTAATTAATTAATTAAGCAGGTACTCTAGCAATAAGCTACAGCCCTTCCTCAAGTCTTGGGGGATAAAGCATTTGAGTGTGTCATTGCATGTGGACTTCTTTGGACATCACCCTGGATTTAACATCTGGGAAATACAAGATGGCTTACAAGAAAATTGATATGAGACTTAAAATAGACAGAGACTGTGGATAACAAAAACTATCTCTTGGGGAAAAAAACATTTTCTGTATAAGTGTACAGACAGAATGGAGTACATGTGGGAGCATAAATGTCAAGGTGCTTTCTCAGGTATCATTTCCACCAAGTCGCTGAGAACCAATTTATACCAAAAGCAAACTGGTCTTGGTTTTCGATTCATACAGAATTACTGATCTGTACAAAAGAATGTGTTTGTAGGAAATCACCTTGTGTCTGCTATAATGTATATTCATCAGGTGGTACATGACCCTCAAATAATAGCCAATGTGAGGTGTGACTGTCCAGAGACCTCCTGTTTGCTCCCCCCTCCACTCAGGTACAAGAGACAGTCCAGTCTTAAGGCAGGTAGCTGGATCTCCCATACATTATAGTTCAGTCACACTAATTATATGGCCACAAAACAGCTTACAACATTCTTCTCTCCTCCATTTTATCCTCACAAAAATACTGTGATGTAAGTTAGGCTGAGACTGTGTAACTGAAAAAAGGTCAAAATGGCAGAAAATGTACAAAACAGAGATTCAGACTTGGATATACAAGATCCTAGTCCAAAACTCTAACCATTGCACTACATTGGCCTTTGTGGAGTAGCTTTTGTTGAACAGTAGCAAGCAGCTGGGTTTGGGTGAATCATGAAAGCATTGTGGTAGCAAGTTGTCCATAGGCTGCTGCCCAGCCTAGACTGGTGAGTTTCCCTCAAAGGCCAAAGCAGACCTAGAAAGATCCCTGCCCCCCCCCTTTCCTGGTAGAAACTAAAATTTGAAAGCTGTCTGGTTGCCTAGCAATGGCCACTGAGGCCATCAATTTCTTAAAGCTACAGGCACTCCTTTCATTATGGGGGGGGCAGAATTAGACTCTCATTCAGATTTTTCTGCAAACTTGGCAGGTTTGTAGAAAATCCAGCCCCACAGGAGACAGCCCACGGCATGCCTCCTGGGGGCCGCGTTTGCCTCCTCCTGAGGAAGAATAAGGAAGGGCTGCTATGCAGCCTAAACTCCAAGAGGGGGAGCGGAGCCTATGCAGTCTTTAAGGCTGGCTCCGCTCTCCCCTCTCAGTTGCTTGCCTTGCACTGTTGGGTTTCTTCCTAGGAGCTGTGTTTTGTGGCAGGAGACAGATTCTCATCTCCGGACACAGCTACATTTTCTGGGTGGCTCATCGGGCCAATCGATTGGCCATTGGCTCACAACTGGGCCTCGGCCAGTGGACTACGGTCGAGTGGAGGGAGCACCGGGGCCTGCGTTGGCCGGGCCTCCTCCCTCTTCTGTTTAAGGACAGTTCAGCCTTGCCGCCAGATGTGTTGGTTATCCAACTGGGAGGTAACGATTTGGGATTCCTGAAAGGGAAGGCCCTTGTGTGGCAAGCCAGGGATGACATGGAGTGCATTAAGCGCCAATGGCCAGACACAGTAATTGTGTGGTTGGACATGATTCCACGCCTAGTGTGGCGGAGCACTTGGGACCCCAAAGGGATCGAGAGGGCTCGGCGTAAGGCCAATGGGGAGCTTTATAAAATTTTAAAGGTTGGATTGGGCCACTACTTGCCTCACCCCCAGATTCAGCTTGATTTTCCAGACCTGTACAGAGGGGATGGTGTGCACTTTTCCGAGAAGGGAAATGACATCTTCCTTCAGGATTTGCGGCAAGGGCTTAATCTAATTTTAGGTATTTGAGTGGGCGCAGGGGCCTAAGCAGAGGCTTGACCCTTGTGGTGGCAGAATTAGGTTTAAATAAAGTCCAGCGGCTCGTAAGCACCAATTAATAACCCCTGGGGGGGTAGAGGGGTCTGCGGGATCAACCCTGCAGCCGTGCGGCCGGGGATGAGGCTTGCAGACTGCCTATGGGGATGGCCACGATGGAGACTCAGCGCTGGCCGTGTGGTGGTGTTTGAGGGCTCCTGAAGGCGCATCCCAATCATTGGCTTGGCTGGGTTTGCAAGCGACTTACAGTTGGCTCCAACCCGGGGCCTTGGTGTCTTGCCGTTTATATGGTTAAGGATGGGGGTCAATGTGACACCAGGCCTTGCCGTGCCGCTGTTTTCATGTTTGCCCTTTGCCGTTATTTTAATATGTTAATAAAGTGGCCTTATTTCATCCAACCTTGTTGTCTGACTATTTCTTCCATCTGGGGGGGGCAAATATGTCTTGTCTGTTTATGGCTCCAGTCCCCAGATTTGCCCACATTGAGAATTAGATGTATTGATATAAACCCAGCATTTGCCGCTGTTAAGAGTTCTATTTCCAAATGACAAATTGCTTCTATTAATTCTATTTACATTACCTGTTATGCATTTAATATTTTGGAAGATATGAAGGGAAGATCATATTGATTTAACCAATAGTTATATTTTAGTTGACTTTTTGAGAGCAATACGGTTTGTCAAATTGCTTTATATAAAAAAGTCCTGCTTCAGAGCTGATAACCAGCTATTTCTTTTTTAAAGAAAAGTTACCATTCTGCCTAAACTGAATCAGTAAATCTAGCAAAGATAGTGGAAACTGTGCTTAGTTCTGGCAGACAAGTAGCTCAGTAATTAGTTTGTAAGTTAACAGATTATATTATGGTTCACATTAATGACAAACACGATTTCTACAATCTTGATGTCACATTTATCAAGCAGAGCTGTCCATATAATTGCATTGTTCCCCTCCTCACCAGGCTCCAATCTGTTTTGTTCCCTTTTTATTATTTATAGCTGACATTGCATCAGAACTGAGAACTCTTCAAGGTGAAGGGTTACAACTATGACTTAGTAAAGGAACAATTCTAACAAGTGATACCAATAGCAAAGATAGCCAACTTCTGTGATATGAACATGGAATTTCTCTGTTCCTCACATGTTTTCAAAAAGCCTTTTGCCCATGCTATCAATTATTTTATTACCTGTCCAGACCTTAATAAAATTAAAATAAGGTGGACAGTTAAAATTACTCCCTGGGCAACTCTGGGCTGGGTTCTGCCGGTGGGTTACCCTGACCTAAGTGTACAAATTCAAGATGCAGAGTGGATTCACATGATGCCATTCAGTTTTATTTTCCATTTGTTACGTTTTTGGGGAAAGTGGTACACTTGGGTGAAGAGATGCTTTACCAAATGCTCAGATCCCAATTTACCACACGATTGCAAACATTCTTTTGGAAGTGTTAGCAATGATGCAGTAAATTGGGAGCTAGGTCATGTTAACCAGGTCTTAGATGACCTTTTCACCCATTGTGAGATTGCTTTTGGAATCACTGAATCATGGAAATCCAGCAGAATTAGGTTCTCTGACACCAGACAACGTGCAGGAGAATTTCCTGAACCATGATCTCAGCAAGAAACCTAGATGTTTGTCCATAGTATAGTAGCCACATTTTTTTAAAAAAAGTAGATTCAAATTCCATAAGTTAGCTTTCTTTTTGCTTATTAAAATTTCTTGGGGGGGGAAATCAGATGGATTTTAAGTTCAAACAAGAGTTACATATGTTCATCCGCATGTATTTCTTCATGGAGGAAAGAGACTGAAGTGTAGTGGGTTAGATGCATGTATAAACCACTGAGATGGATGTAGTGATCAGCATGGTTTACTGGTACACAACAAAGACAACAACTACTGGCCAGCTGGCCAACTATATACACACCTGGGGACACTCCCCTAGGTCCCATTGGTGGGTTTAAATCTCCCGCCACGGTGCTATTGGTTCCCAAGTGGAGAGACTAGGAGCCTAGTCCCCATTTTTCCTACAAAGTAAAGGTCAGTGTTGAGAGAAGAAACTGATATTTGCTTTTTATGGATTTATATCTGCTGACACACACACCACATGGACTGTGCATACACATATACCCATAGGCTTAAGGGAAAGCTGCTTGAATCACCTATTGTGAGAGGTTTCACTTAGAAGGTACCTGCCTGCATTTCATGTTAATGAAGCTTGCAAACACATACAGCTCCTAGGCTTAGGGGAAGAGAAGCACATTCCTCCATTGTTAGCAGAAACAACAGCTAAGGAGAGATAATCCCCCATTGCTGAAGGACTTGATGTCACGCAATACACGTCTCTGCTCTACATCTGAATTGCCATTTCCTGGCAGATGTTGCTTTGATTACCTGGGAAAGCCAAGATCTATCTACACATCAAGGAAGGTCCTGACACCAGCTTTCACACCTAATCAGATGGCTTATCCATGAGTTAAAGTTTAGAATTTCAATATTAGTCAAACCCCTAAAGTAGACGCCCTTACTACACGCTCCAATGGTTGTAGTTATGGGATGGACTTATAGGTAGGTGGATCTCCAGCTTGGCAAGGTTGACACCCACCCAAAGATTCACCTATAAAACCCAGGAACCATGTGATGGGGCTTTGCTAGCCGCAAACCCTCCATTACCCCTTGTTTGCTTTTACCCCCTAATGTCCAGCTTGCTATTCAACAACCCTTTTGTCTTTACTTGATCTCTTGGTGTGCGCAGCCAAAGATGTCCACATTTTGCTGGCTGGTTCTAGCAGTGTAAGTTAGAAATAGAAAGTCTTACCCTTCATTCTTCATTGCAACAGACAAGGCTTCAGGACAGATAAGTATAAACCCGTGTATACCTCCTAAGTAAAAAGAACTATTTTTTCTATTTCTGTACTCCGAAGGAACTTGATTGACTGTGTGTGTGATTCTGTATTGTTTGAATGTGATTTTGATATTATTCAGTAAAAGACAGATTGTTTTGAATTCACCTGTCTTGACTCTTTCACTGGGACATCCTTGGAGTGGTCTGGACCTCCATAAACATTGGCAGGAACCCATATTAAATTTAGTCTGCCATCTGCTATAGATAAAGCAGTTTGGCTAACATCAGGGTATTCACTGGCCCCTGGTGGCAGTCAGCGGACATAACATTCCTTCCCCCATAGTTCAGACCCAACCTAGGTTGCATAGTCCTTTAAGTACGATGGGGACCATCGTTCTCTAGTGGACCGTTGGGGGGGGTGGTACTGGAACCACCGGGGCCCCGTCCGATGTGCTGGGATGCGCTTGTGGTACAGACACCTCTGGCGCAGAAGAGTCAGTTGTCGGGCCTTGCTTGGCAGCCGCTGTGGTAACAGGGGCAAGGTACTGATGCTCCTCAGTGAGGAGATCCTGCGCTGGGACATCTTGGGTGCTCACCTCTAAGTTTGCACGCTGCTCAGGAACCTGTGTGATTGGGTGCTCTGTGGGCATGCACCAACAGAGTTGGTCTATGTGCCTCCGAAGGACCTGCCCACATTCAGTCGACACATCATACATGATGGTGCCAGTGGGATGAAAGATGCGGACAGCGATCCATTCCGGGCCCCTTTCGAAATTTCAGATGAAGATGGGGTCCTCTGGGAAGAACCCGTGAGGCACTTCCCACTGCTCAGAGGAGTTCCGTGGCTCAGGAGCCTGATCAGGGTGTCGGCGGTCCAGGAGGATTGTTGGTCTCCGACCCATGAGGAGTTCCGCTGGGCAGCAACCGCTTACAGGGTTTGGCATTGTTCATTGCGCTAGGAGGAAATGTGCGATGCAAAATCCCCAGTCTCCCTCCATCAGGTGGCTTAACACTTCCATCACCGTCCGGACCATGCGTTCCGCTTGGCTGTTTGTAGCGGGGTGGAACAGCACCAACCTGATGTGTTTGATCAAGTTGTCATGGAGAAACTGCTGGAATTCCTCCAATGTAAATGCCATCCCGTTGTCCAAGACAATGGTGTCTGGCAACCCGTGGGTGGCGAAGATCTTTCAGAGGGCACGGATGGTGGCCTTTGTGGACGTCGTGAAGACGGGGCTTATCTCCAGCCACTTCGAATAGGAATCAACAGTCACTAGGAATAACAGTCCATGAAATGGTCCGGTGAAGTCTATGTGGAGCCGGGACCATGGGGTTCGTGTGAATTCCCATGACTGGGACGGCGTGCTTGGCGGGTTGGGTCGGACGGCTTACCAGGTCAGGCAACATTTCACCCACGCCTCTACCTCTGCATCGATGCCTGGCCACCAAACGTAGCTCCAGGTGAGGACTTTCATCATAACGATGCCCGGGTGCGCTTCGTGAAGGGCCTGGAGGACTTGTTGGTGGAGGGTGCCGGGGACCACGACCCTGTCACCCCACAGCAGGCAACCTTTTTGCACTGACAACTCCTCCCGGAGGGCCATAAATGCGGTGAACTCTGGGCCCTCTATCTTTGCAGGCCACCCCCTCACCACCCAGCCCAGCACCCGGGATATGACAGGGTCCCGAGCTGAGCAGCGGGCAATGTCCGGAGTCTGCAGCGGGGCATCCAGTACGCCATCCAGCTGGAGGATGAGGTGCACAGGGGTCGAATCCTCAACCAAACCTGGTAGGGGAAGATGGCTAAGGGCGTCGGCGTGGCCCATAGCTTTCCCCAGGCAGTGCTGTAGCTGGTAATCATAGCCCACAAGGAAAATGGACCACCGCAAGACCCGCGGGGAGAGGACTTGTGGCGTCCAGCGATCGGGCGTGAAAAGGCTGAGGAGCGGGCGGTGGTCTGTGGCAATGGTGAACGGCCGGCTATAGACAAAGTCATGGAACTTCTTGACCCCGGCCACTATGGCTAGTCCCTCACGATCTATCTGGGCGTAGTTCCGCTCAGCCACAGATAGAGTGCGTGAATAATATGCGACTGGGACCTCCCGCCCATCCGGGAGATGATGCGCCAGCACCGCACCGAGGCTGTAGGGTGAGGCGTCGCACGCCAAGACCACAGGCAGTGCCTCATCGAAGTGGGCCAGGACCGAGTTGGGGATCAACAGTTCTTTAACATTCCGGAACATGGCAGCCTGGCGGGGCCCCCACACCCAGGGGGCCTGCTTGTCTAACAAGTCATGGAGGGGCTCCGCTACTGCTGCCTTGTGGGGAAGGAAGGCATGGTAGAAATTGAGAATCCCTAAAAACGCCTGTAATTCAGTTTTAGACTGCAGTGGCGGGGCCTCCACGATTGCCTTTACTTTGTCTCGGGTCGGGTGTAGGCCCTCTGTGTCCACCGTGAAACCCAAAAAGTCCACTGACGGCACCCCCAGCCGACACTTCTCTAGTTTAACTTTGAGCCCGGCGTCCTGGAAACAGCGGAGAACTGTGCGTAGGCAGTCTGCAAAGTTGGCCGGCATGGCAGTGGCGATCATCACATCATCAAAAAATGGGGTGACGCCAGGTATTCCTTTGAGAAGGGAATCCATCAGTTGTTGGAATAACCCCGGTGCCACACTCACCCCGAATTGCAGTCTCTTGACACAGAATGCCCCCCGGTGGGTCACAATAGTTTGCGCCTCAGCAGTCGCCTCATCTACCGGCAACTGCTGGTAAGCCTGGGCAAGTTTCCCAAAGATCTTTCCCCCCCCCCCAAGGTGGCCAGTACATGGCTAACCACAGGTACCGGATATGCATGGTCCTGTAGCGCCTTATTAAGCGTACATTTGTAGTCTGCACAGATGCGGACTGCCCTGTTCGGCTTTTCTACCACTACTATGGGGGTCTCCCACGCCGCGTAGGAGACCGGTTCCAGGATGCCTTGAGCTACTATGTAGTCCAGTTCCACATCGATTTTAGGCTTGACTGACAACGGAACCATCCTGGCATGCATTCGGATAGGGGCCACCTTGGGGTCTAGACACAGGGACACCAGGGGAACCG
This sequence comes from Gekko japonicus, assembly GCF_001447785.1. Lineage (NCBI taxonomy): Eukaryota > Metazoa > Chordata > Lepidosauria > Squamata > Gekkonidae > Gekko > Gekko japonicus. Next base: position 406,829 of record NW_015168674.1, on the reverse strand, counting down.
TATAACGGCCCAGAGAGTCATCAAAAATGGCAGAAAAATCCCAGCATATCCCTTGGAAATCCCAGACTGTGCATAGCTGGACTCCCTCAATCAAAATCCCCAGGGGCTCAAACCAGGCACAACCCGGCAAGCTGACCAGGTCGCCCTCTACCAAAATCACGTCCAGATGGCTCTTAAATCCATGGTATTGTACTCTAAAACTCCCAACCCCCTTAATCAACACCCGGTTTCACTGAAAGTCCATGAGCGTCACCGGGGACGGGTGCAAGTGGGGTCCCCCCTTAGGGCATAAGCGTTTAAGTGTGGCCTCAGAAATGATTGAGGCCACGGAGCCAGATTCTATCTCCATAAGGCATGGGGACCCCTCGATTTTTACAGTGACCTGAATTTTAGAGCTGGACGATTGGCCTGGGAGTGTCAGTACCTGTTCCGATGCATGTGTGAGGTGGTAGAGGTCCTCTGCTGCTGTGTCATCCTCAAAGTGGGCATCCGCTCTGTGATGCAGCAGCTGGGTCCGGCTGGTAGCCTTGGAGCAACATGCCCGGGCGATGTGGCCTGTGTGCCCACAGTTACGACATATGGTGTCTCGGAACCAGCATGTTTTCCTTTCGTGCCTGTTGCTGCAGCTGGCACACTCTGGGGCTGCTGAGCCAGGATGCTTGCAGGCGGAGCTCGCGTTCGAGGCTGGAGGGTGGTGTGGTGCTTGCATGCAGTGGGCCTCCGTGCCCTCAGGGTCGGCCGGCATGGTGATGGCAGCCTTGTGCATGGTGGTGGCTGCCGGGTGGGACCTTTCCCACGCAGTGGCAATGGCCGATGCTATCGTGACCGTTTCACCCTCCATTATGTATCTTCGTAGTTTCTCCTCCCGTAGTCCTGTGATGAAACTGTCTTGAAGGGCCATGTCCAAGTGTGCTTCGAATTTGCACTTGGACGCCAGGTGGCGGAGCTCCACAAGGAACTCCGCGGCAGTTTTACGGCCTTGCTGACTCTGCTGGTGGAACACCATGTGGCACATCATCTCTGATGGCTTAGGCATGTAGTGGTTCTGGACGGCAGTGATGATTTTGTCAAAGGTGCAGTCATCGAGCATTTTAGGGGAGAGTAGGTACTGGGCCAGTTCTACGATGACGGGTCCACAGGACCCGAGTAGGAGGCTCTTCTTCCTGGCCTCTTCTGTCACCTGGTAGAATACCAGGACTGACTTCAGGCCAGTGATCCAGGCTCCCCATTGCTGTGGATGGACTGTATCAAATGGCGGTACCAGCCCTGATTCCGGAGCAACTGCCATTGTGCTGATCGGTTGCAGCTGCGACTGGGAAGCAGCTTGCTCACCCTCATTGCTCATCGATCGGAGGAGCATAGATAGCGGTGCGTTGTCTTCCCTCACGGAGTCCAATCAGCCCGGCTGGAATGCTCAGCTGGATCCCATCCTCATCGCCATTGAAGTGTAGTGGGTTAGACGCATGTATAAACCACTGAGACGGATGTAATGATCAGCATGGTTTACTGGTACACAACAAAGACAACAACTACTGGCCATCTGGCCAACTATATACACACCTGGGGACACTCCCCTAGGTCCTGTTGGTGGGTTTAAATCTCCCGCCACGGTCCTATTGGTTCCCAAGTGGAGAGACAAGTGCGGGGTATTCACTGGCCCCTGGTCGCGGTCAGCGGACATAACAGAGACATTTCTCCCTATTTAGTTAAGCCCATAAATCTGTGGAAGCAGCTTCCATATACATACTATAACTAGATGAGAAGCATGCACAAATTGGTGCTATACACCAGGGATGTGCATTTGGATATATCTAGTCCAAATATTAATCCGAAAAAATACCATATCAGTATTTTCTGCTTATATTCAGGTCTATGTATTGTATCCTGGATCCTCCAAGATACCTGGATCCTCAAGGAAATGGGTCCCAAAAATCCTGGAAATATTTGGGATTAGCCATGAATATCAGGAGCCAGTATTTGAAGGCTCCAGGGACTGTTTTATCTTTTCCTTTTCCCCCTGTGTGTATGTGTCTTCCCAGGCTTGGTATGGAGGTTTGCTGTGTTGGTTTGCTGCATTGGCTTACTATGTTTATTTTACTTTGCGTCTGTCCTTTTAAATTGCTTTTGTTCGCCTTGCAGCATTGTATTCGAGTTGGTTTGTGTTAAGTTTGGGGTTTGCAGTGGATTCTTGGGCTAAACATTGCTGTCGATTGGTTGTAAATTGGCACAGATTCTCTGATTTTATAAGGAACAGAGAGACCTTACAAACACTATGCATATTAAAGAAACCCCTGAAACATGAAACCACTGTGACCAAGACAACTCTATGTTCAAGACTGCTCCACTGCAGCTTGACGAATGGTAACTTCAGTGCTTTTCTGTGGTGAGTGTACGAAAGTATGCTTCCTCTTGTAGCCTTTTTTGTCGGGATCCGAAGGAGCAGGGAGACCCGGCTGTTGCAACAGATGAATTCCTGAATCAAGATCAGATGCCCAGTATGTTGATCCTTTATGCTGAACTTGGAGCTTAGCAAGGTTCTCTGTTTCCATAATGTCTGAGATGTAATTTGTGATTTATCACCTTAGAGTATGTAATAAAAGGGAGTGATAGGAGTGGAGATTGGGCTTAGGCAACCATTTTGAACAGTGCCACGCCACGCCCGCATCTCTTACTAAATTCAGTGGAATTTCCATAATAAGTGATGCATCTCAGAGCTGCAAGTAGTGAATGGAAAGCTTTGGAATCTAGCACGTGGGAATTGCTTTAGTTATAGAAAAAACTGCAGAAAACTTGAATTCTGATTCTGAGCTCTTGGAATCCCAAAGCACTCCTGGTGACATCAGGAATGGGGAGTGCAATGGGGCTCCAGGCAGCTCAATTTGTACATCCATCCTGAGGTAATTACTACTACTGAGGCAGAAGGGAGTGACAGCTTGTGATGGCAAAGGGCTCAGTAGTAGACCATTTTCTTCACAGGCACAAGGTCCAAGATTAAATCCCTAGCATCTGCAGTTGAAAGAATCTGATAGCAGGTGATACAAAAGGCATCTACCTGAAATTGTGTACAGTTGCCAGACAGACCACGATACAATACAATCTGAGGAACTGTGCATGCACATGAAAGCTCATGCCTAGAATAAAACTTTATTGGTCTTAAAGGCTCCACTGAACTCAAACTTTGTTCTACTGCTTCAGACCAACACGGTTGCCCACCTAGATCAATCTTTCTCTAAGTTAAATATACCCATCTCCTTCACTTTTTCTTTCTGTGTTATTAGTGAAAACGGAAGCAATAACTTAAATTGTAAAAACACCACATAACACCTGGATAGGAAAGCCCTCTTTTCGATTTCTATTTTCCATCAAGAATCAAAACTGCTCATTAGTGGACTATTTTTTATAATTCTGCTCTAGTGAACACATAATCACATCATAACCATTCTCTGTGTTGGTAGCTTTATGACATGTTGAAGCTGGACAACTGGGCAGGTCTGAGTAGCATGTGTGTGTGTGTGTGTGTGTGTGTGTGTGTGTGTGTGTATGTGTGATAGCTCTCCTTTTCCTCAATACTGAAAAATTCTATTCAGTATGTAGCTCATTAATGGAGGCAACTGGAAAACTGTCAAAAATGATTTACCATGGATAGTTATAAGTATTTGAACTCATTTGAAAACAGGTCTTGCATTACACATTTAATCTTTCAAATAACCCAATATGGTGTCTGACTAATAAGGCAAGAAAACAAAATCATTCTCCTCTATTTGGGTTGTATAACTAGTGTTCATCCCAAGAAATTGTGATAAGAATTGTACTGTACAGGGTAACCAAGCCATCAACAGAGCAGCAAAACTGACCAATTTATAACCTGCTGCCAGCTAGATGAATGAATGTTATGAAATGATGACACAGCTCTGCTATGAATTCATACTGAAATAGAACTGGGCTTTTATGCTTGTGCAAATAAAGTAGTTAAAAATATTACAAGACTGAAGTAGCCATTTCAAACCTGCAATTAATTCCATGGTGGGGAAAGACATGTTCAACCACTAATAGATTTTTTTTTAAGTCTCAGACAGATCTAGGCTTGCTGAGGATTTTGCAGTGAATGCAATCAGCAAGTCAGGCTTGAATTGGTTTGTCCCAATCTTACTGCTTGTCACCCAAGTTGAACACCATTGGTAGTTTTGTTTTATTCATCCCCTTCTGTTCTTTCATGTGTTGGCTTGCATGCAGCAGACTATATCTATTGATTTCAAAACTCACCAAGGGTCATGGGCCTTTGTATAAGGCAGGTACCTGAGCAACAAACTAATCAATTTGAAAGAAACAAACCAATGACTTTTAAAATCCCTATTTTTCATCCATGGCAGCCACCTATTCAACAGTCAATAACAACATGTCAGACAGACTGGATAGTCATTCAGAGCCAGTTTGGTGTAGTGGTTAAGTGTGTGGACTCTAATCTGGGAGAACAGGGTTTGATTCCCCACTCCTCCATTTTCACCTGGCTGGATGACCTTGGGCAAGCCATAGTTCTAGCAGAGCAGTCCTTGAAAAAGAGCAGTTTCTGGCAGAGCTCTCTCAAACCCACCTACCTCACAGGGTGTTTGTTGTGGGGAAGGGAAGGGAAAGGAGTTTGTAAGCCACTCTGAGACACCTTTGGGTTGTGAAGGGCAGGATATAAATCCAATCTCTTCTTCATATGAATACATGTATATATATGATGAAATACTATATTTCTATGTGATCTCCAAGCAATTGATAATGGTGCCCAGCGGCTGCAAGTAGGATGGTTAATGCTTTACTACAGCACATACCCTGCCATATAGGTTTGAACTGTCTGCACCCAAGACAAATTGCCTGGTGAACCGTTGAGGCCCAATGTGCTCATTATGTGTGATCACAGTGTGATGACCCCAACCCCTCCTCCAGCTGTGACCCCCATGGTTAGTGGGGTACCCACTTATTTTGTATTTAGTTGTTTTAATAGGCAGTCTAAGTGCCAAGGGGATCTAAAACTTGGGGAGACTCATAAAGGCACCTGGTTACAGCCATGACAATGGAAAATCCTAGAGAAGAACAGGAAGATTCTGCTGTTATTGCAGATTGATTAAGTGCAATCTCCCCCAGTTCAGGGTTCTCAATAACAATAAATCTTCTCAATAAGGACTTCACTTCATTCTAAATAACAAAAGACTTTTCAACACTGGAATATCCTCATTTTCCACCCTTTTTTACTCAATCAAGAAGGGCATTCAAGCCATTAATTTACACTTAGTCCTCTTTCAGGAGCTATCTTGACTCACCCAAACATTTGTGTCAAGGCAAATCTGGCTTACTTCAACCTAATTAAAGTATGTTAAGCACTTTGCCTTACCCAGGTTCTTTGTGCCGATTTGGCTCTCAATAACCTAATCAAGGTATTTTCCTCACTTTTCCCCACCAAAGTTTGACAGCAGTTACCTTCAAACTGCCCATTCATATTTAAGCTTCATATCTTGGACCAGTCATGTTCCTGGGAAAGTGGGTTCCCATATCTAGCTATGGGACTCTTCCCCATAAAAACATCATCCCAGGTCAGTGAACTGTGTGCCAGGTTTTCCCTCTACCTGGACACCCCGTCAACTTTGTTGCAGGCTCATTTATTTCTCCTCCCTCTGCTCCTTGGACCTTAGCTGTGTTTGCCCCTGGACCTCTCCGGATCTCAAGCCCAGGATTTCAGCTTTTATGTCTTTTTCCTAAAACTTCCTAATCTCCTCTCTTCTACCTTTTATAAGTGCACCCTCTTGCTGGTGCAAACACAAACAAATAGCTTTACATTTTTACTCTTTTTATTTTATTTTGTATACAATAAAGCTATATGTTTGTGTTTACAATCACTCTCACTGTCTATCCCTATAATTTTATTTTGGTGAGATCTACCCTGGTATACACAGGGTCCTGTGTTGTTGTTGTTTTCTTTTTTGAACCCCTTAATGTATCACATTGTTTTTAACTGTGTTGTCTTCTGTCTTTGCAATCCAGTTTCTATATTATGGTATGCTGTGCTGTCTCAGTGAGGAAGGTGGGTTATAAATGAAGTAAGTAAATAAATAAATACATTGGTGTACTGTTATAGACATTATTCAGATCCATTTTAATATCCTCAGAGTAAATGGGGGAGCGAGAATTCTCTACTGTTGTACACACACAAAAATTGAGATATTTTCAGATTCAGATATATTGGACCCTAAAACATTCAGAATTCCCCCCAAAACCTGATTTTTTAAAAAATAAAGTTTATTACTAACAATAAATTTGTGTTGAATAAATACATGTATATTTTTGTATGTTTCATAATTAGGTTTTTAGAGTTGGCCCTCTTTTATTCTTGACTAACCTTTTTAGCCTTGGAAAGCAAAATGAAGCAGGGCAAAGGTTAACAGAGTTTTGTCAAGAGAACACACTGGTCATAGCGAACACCCTTTCCCAACAACCTAAGAGGCGACTCTACACATGGACATCACCAGATGGGCAACACCGAAATCAGATTGACTATATAATTTGCAGTCAAAGATGGAGAAGCTCTACCCAGTCAGTAAAAACAAGACCTGGAGCTAACTGTGGCTGACAGCAGCCATGAAATTAAAAGACACCTGGTCCTTGGGAGGAAAGCGATGGCAAACCTAACCAGCATGATAAAAAGTAGAGACATCACCCTGCCAACAAAAGTCCGCATGGTCAAAGCAATGGCATTCCCAGTAGTCATGTATGGCTGCGAGAGTTGGACTATAAGGAAGGCCGAGTGCCGAAGAATAGATTCTTTTGAACTATGGTGCTGGAGAAGACTCCTGAAAGTCCCTTGGACTGCAAGAAGAACAAATCAATCCTAAAAGAAATCAACCCTAACTGTTCCCTGGAAGGCCAGATAATGAAACTGAAGCTCAAATACTTTGGCCACCAAATGAGAAGGGGGCACTCACTGAAGAAGACCCTGATGCTGGGAAAGATTAAAGGTCAAAGAAGACGGGGACGGCAAAGGATGAGATGGTTAGACAGTGTCATAAATGCAACGAACATGAAATTGAACAAACTTCAGAGGACGGCGGAAGACAGGAGGGCCTGGTGGGATCTGGTCCATGGGGTCGCGAAGAGTCGGACTCAACTGTGCGACTGAACAACAACAACAACAAACCTTTTCAGGTTCTGAATTCTAGGTTTTATGTTCAGTTTTTTTCCCTTTTCTCTTTTTTGTCCCTACAGGATACAACCATGACCATTACATCTCTCTCTATAGATATGTCTATACATACATATATACAAAGCTGGTGAATCAGTAAGCAATAAGGGGGGTGAAACAGTTAAATGCGTATGTGGATGATGATAGAGACATAAAGGTTATGACAAAGCACGGCAAAATATCAACGTATCAGAAGCAATCAGAAGCACATCAAACAGATAAAAAAATAAGTAAATTTGCCAAAACCTGAATTCTTATACCAGTATAGTATTTGGATTCCGGTTTTTTTTTCTGAAATCCTGTCCCCCCCCCCCCAATCTATTATAGCCTTTTGGACCATTACAGTCAATGGGGGATGGGTTTGTTTTGTTTTTTGTTTGTTGGAGCGATCCCTGGTGGCCGGCAGGAACATCGAGCGACAGCGGCAGCGATGGCAGAGTCCTGAGGGCGCATGACGAATGATGCAGGCACGGCGGTGCCTGACAGACGAAGCCAGCCGAAAGCGTGCATGAAGCCGTGCGCCTGCGCGGCGCTGCTGTGGTTGCCGGGAAAAGTGTCGGGAGCCTGGAGGGGACGCCGCGCCAGCAAGCCGAGAAAGGACTGTATCGATCTAGCCGCCGATAAATAGATGCCGAGCCGAGCTGAGCCAAGGAAGCAGAAGAAGCATATATACCACCGAGGGTGCCGGTAGGCAGTCCCACCCCTAACTCTAGATGTGGCCCAAGACAGGAAACTAGTTCTTAGAACGACAAAAATGTGAACCGCCCAGAGACCCCTTCGGGGGTTAGGACAGTATATCAAGCCTAAAGTAATAAATAAATAAACAAATGTGTTTGTTTGTTTTAGGCAGAGGCATCAAAATTTCAGTGTAGCCCATAAAATCTGACCCCCTGGTCCAATCTTTTTGAAACATGAGGGGGCTTTTGAAGAGAGGCGCCAGAAACTACACTGAAATTTTGATGCCTCTACCACAAAAACAGCCGCCAGACCCCCACATACCCCTGGATAGATTCCCCATTATAGCCTATGGGAATCATTGACTATAATGGTCACCGTAGGTTATAATGGAGCTGAAGGCATTTAAAGGTGTTTTGGTCCCTTTAAATGCATTTGTGAAGCTGCAGCTTCACCTGGAATGGCATTTAAAGGGAGTGTACTCTCTTTAAACACTGTTTAACTGCAGCTATCTTGTTTTCCTGGATAATCCCAGTGTGTGGGGGATTATCCGTCATTGGCTATACTCAATAGCCAAAAATACACACACACACACCATATCCAGCTGAAATAATAGCCAGTCAATACCAATGAGGTAACTTCCCGATATTTTTTTTGGCTTAGATAGAGCCAAAAACACATCCTTAGAATTCTCTTAGTACTTCAACTGCATCCCTAACACCTTCACCATTGTATATTATGTAATTGGATCCTGTACGAACAAATCAATGCACATTATTAGAACAAGTGTCAGACCTGGGTCTTGGCATCAAAGGTCCTTAGAATAATTAGCTATGAAGTAGAGCATTCCAGGACTTGGCAATGGACAGAACAGCAAAACTGTTTTATTGCTGAGAGAGCAAACTTGACCTGGAAGTTTCTAATGAGGTCACATTGTATCACATTGCCTCTTTTGGCTTACTAGTGTTCACGAGTCTTTCTTTCTTTCTTTCTTTCTTTCTTTCTTTCTTTCTTTCTTTCTTTCTTTCTTTCTTTCTTTCTTTCTTTCTTTCTTTCTTTTTGCTGGTTTGACTAGTTATCCTGACTGCTGTGTTTTTTTTAACATATTTTATCTCTGACTGACATTCCCAGGTTTACTGGTTCATGACCTGTAGTGGCATCAAGTGCTGACAGACAGGTAATTATTTTGAATCACTGTAATGAACAATGATGGATATGGTCATTTTTAGACATTTGAGACACTTTTGTTTGTCTTATTGAAGTTTTCGGAAACTCTAAATATTTCTTTCATGTTTCACCTAAGCAGAGGAAATCTGTTAGCAACTCTGCCTGTGTAGTTATACATTTTTTATTATCAAAAAGAAAAGCCAACAGGATGAGAACAAGAGGAAAACAAACATAACTCAGTTATGACTTAACAGTGTTTAAATGTTGCTTAAGGTTCATTATAGATTCATACAGAGTGTGCCAGTTTCCGGTGAATGAGAGTCTTTAAATAAAAGGTTGAGAACAGTCACCTCTTTTATTAATGTAGCATCCGAGATGACAAAAAAGTCGACAGGATGGACACATCTATGGTGAAAGTTAGCAAAACTTTATTCTTATATATGAAGAAGAGGAGGGGGGAAAATGTGTTCCTAAACTTAGTGATTTACCGCATCCTGTTTTTAGGGGCACTGCTTTGGCATTCAGTGGATGACAAGGTTCAACATAGAAGGCCCAACCTGATTTTAAAATCTAGTTAATTTAAATTGTCAAGTGGGGGGGGGGGGCAAAAGGATTTGAGCTTGGCATGCATATTGATAAACCACTGTTTACAACAGACATTCAGTGTGTAGACTTTGCCAAATGCAAGTTTGTTAGAGGCATAATCTCAAGGTGGATTGAAATCAAGCTAGGGGTTGCAATTATGGAAGGGCAAAAATATACCCTGGTTAAAATGACAAGGTGTCTGTACTGAAAGCGGTTTTGGCTGTTACAGCAAAATACCAGGGGGGGGGGTTGTTGTTGTTGTTCAGTCGCACAGTCGAGTCCGACTCTTTGCGACCCCATGGACCAGCTCCCGCCAGGCCTTCCGGTCTTCCGCCGTCCTCTGAAGTTTGCTCAACTTCATGTTCGTTGCATCGATGACACTGTCTAACCATCTCATCCTTTGCCGTCCCCGTCTTCTTTGACCTTCAATCTTTCCCAGCATCAGGGTCTTCTCCAGTGAGTGCTCCCTTCTCATTTGGTGGCCAAAGTATTTGAGCTTCAGTTTCATTATCTGGCCTTCCAGGGAACAGTCAGGGTTGATTTCTTTTAGGATTGACTGATTTGATCTTCTTGCAGTCCAAGGGACTCTCAAGAGTCTTCTCCAGCACCATAGTTCAAAAGAATCTATTCTTCGGCACTCGGCCTTCCTTATAGTCCAACTCTCGCAGCCATACATGACTACTGGGAATACCATTGCTTTGACCATGCGGACTTTTGTTAGCAGGGTGATGTCTCTACTTTTTATCATGCTGTTTAGGTTCGCCAGCGCTTTCCTCCCAAGGACCAGGTGTCTTTTAATTTCATGGCTGCTGTCAGCCACAGTCTGTGGTGATCTGGGATCCCAGGAACATGAAGTCTATCACGGGGGGGGGGGAGGTATAATTGAGTCTTATCTCTTGTTTGTCTGAATCTCAAATTTGGTCTACACCAGGGGTCCCCAACTTTTTGGATTCTGTGAGGATATTTTGAATTTTGACCCAGGGTGATAGGCACAACCACAAAATGGCCACCTGGGAAACCCAAGTGTTGGGGATAAGGGGGATATTTTTTTTAAACACTGGGAAAGAAGAGTCAGAGAGAGAGAATAAAACCAATGCTATAGTGGCAACTGTTGCCGAAATGTTATTTTAATCTTTACAGCCAATCAGATCTCAAATGGGCAATCAAAAGCCCTATTGGGCCGGAGCTATCCTGGCCCTAACCACATTCTTAAAACACTTGCTGGGCACCAGGAAAAGTGTTGCCAGGTGTCATGGTGCCCCTGGGCACCATGTTGAGTTCTTTGGTCTACACATAGACTACTATATAAAGCTAAATTAGGTAGGGAATATCATTTTAAAAAAATATCCTCACA
>NW_015168674.1:382573-395770 GCF_001447785.1 Gekko japonicus | reverse complement strand
TATCCTGCTGTTTTCTGGACTCATTTTACACTTGCAGAAAGTTTAAAATGTAGTCAGACATGGGGAAAATGTGAGTTATAATGCAGTCTGCTCTGGGATGGTACAGCCCATTCTATTGTTTCAGAAATCTAGCACTTCATTCCTTTCTCATTATGCTGCATGAAAAGACTAAGTCATAGTCTCCTGTGAAATAGTACTTGCACCTCCACTGTAGGAGGTGCCCAAGCATGGGATTATGCATATGTTGGGATTACCAACATCCAGGTCGGGCCAGGAGATCTCCTAGAATGACAACTGATTTACAGATTACAGCACTTAGTCCCCCTGGAGAAAATGACAATTTTGGAGGGTGCACTTTATGGCATTATATTCGGCTACGGTCCCTCCCCTCCTCAAACTATGCCCTGTCCAGGCACCGCCTCTAATTCTCTGCCACCTCTCAGCTCGAAATTGGCCACCCTATGCATATGCTACAGAGACACAATTTTTTATTTTTGAACCAAGACTGAAGAAATACTGCGACCCTGCCACGTGGTAAATTTTCTACAATTGTTTTACCATTTCACATGTTTTGAAGTCTCCCCCCCCCTTTGTTAGAATAGCTTGCGTATTTCAAGTGAAGTAAAATCATGTAGCCTTAAACAAAGCAAATAATCCTGGTGAATGTTCTATGCTTTCATGGTGCCTATAAGGGAGGAGGGAGGGGAAGGAGTAGGCGCAGCAGCAGCAGCAGCAGCAGTTAGAATTTTTTCCCTGCCCTTCACTTGGGGTCTCAGAGTGGCTTACCATCTCCTTCCCTTCCTCTCCCCACAACAGACACCCTGTTTGATAGGTGGGGCTGAGAGAGCTGCTGTTGAGAAAACAACTCTGAGAGAACTGTGGAGGAGTGGAGAATCAAATCCAGTTCTCCAGATTAGAGTCCACCGCTCTTAACTGCTACACCAAATTGGCTCTTTCATCATGATCCAGCAATTCCTTGCAGGCATGGATGTTCTTGGCGGCATGCACAGAATGAGCTATTGCACACAATTGTCTCTTCAATTCAGTCATAGAATCATAGAGCTGGACGGGGCCATACAGACTACCTAGTCCAACCCCCTGCCCAATGCAGGACCAGCCTAAAGCATCTCTGACAGGTAGGAGCATTCCATGTGCAAACAGATACAATGACAGAGTTCCCCACATTATACAGAATGGGAGGAAACACTTGAATGGGAATTCTTTGTGTGTCTCAGGGACCAAGCAGAGCTGTAGATTAGAACAACTGGGCACAATTCCTGTCCATTACTTAACAAGAGGTTGGATCCAGCAGAGCTGTCAGCAAAACCTGCACAGTTTTCTGCCATGCACAGATTTCTTCCATGTTTCCCTTCTCCTGCATTCCCCTCTGACTCTCAGACAGTTTATTCATGGCATCACAGAATACAAATAGGAAGTCAGGTCAAGGGGCTACAATGAGGAGAGGGCAAAATTATTGGGATATTTGATTAATATATAGCCCAGTCTGCCCAGTCATAGAAGCGTGATACTTGCTGGAAATTTGTGTGTTGCAAGGTCTAATTCAGTCATTATAGGGTTAATGTGTGCTTACCTTGTGTGCTATTGTTTAGACTGACCTGGAAGGAAACCTGGCACAGAGCTAATGTTAACAAAACTCACAAAACTGAAGTCTGTTTACTCACAATCATTGGTTAATGTATTCAGGTGATTTCCTTCTAGGGGTCAAGAAGAAGAAGAAGAATCTCCATTGTTGTAGACGGTGTGGTCAAATTGTAAAGATGTTGCCTTAGGTGTCTTTGTTGCTTTGTAGATTTCCTGTGAACCCTTCCCTTAGAAATAAAGATTTTACATAGAAGAAAATGCCTCCTTTCCAGTGAAGCAAAGATCCATTGCAACCTCTAAATATCTAAGTATTTTTGCCAATTTTTCCAACAATACTGAGTGTGTCAACCTCGCTGACTTGTTTGCCATGTATTTGGGGAAATTCCAGGGGAGGGGGGAGTGTGAATGTGAGTGAGTGAGAATGGCTTTATTGTAGGGCAATACATCTCATGTAACTTCCTGAGGATACCTTCCTTTCCCAGGGATGCTAACCAGATGGCCTGGGTCTGTCTCTCTGTCTCTCTGCTTGCTGAGATAAACAGATGATTTGCAGGGTAGGGGGTTAGAGGCATGCTAGCTAGGCGGGAATGAATGGTCAGTGTGATTGGAGGGGACTATGTTTGAACCAGGTATAATTGAGGATTTCTGCACCAGAATATCAGTTCTGACTCAACAACGTTCTTAGCTGGAACATCTTTATTCTTCAATAAACAAATCACCTTCAGTGAGTGTTGTTGAGAGTAAATTTGTTCAAGAGACTGACAGAGTGCAGTAAATAAATCTCCCAATAAGTATATTGCAAAAAAGGTAAACTTACATTTATTCAAGTCGACTTAGTTCACATTCAGGTTGCAGTTAAAAGGGGAGAGGGAGAAGCTAATCTAAAGGGTACTTTCCCTATCGCAGATGGGCTGTGGTCACACACACTGGGGAATTTCACATTACCCTTTTTAAAATTTATTTATTTATTTATTTATTATTTTAACTTTTACCCCACCCTCCCTGCTGAGGTGGGCTCCGGGCGGCTTCCACAAAACTCATAAACAATATACAGTTTACAAATGATAAATCAATTAAAAAAATTAAGCTGGTTTTAAGCTGTTATTGATCCGTCTTGGAGTAAACCGTTACAGGGCTTCCATTTCACACAAGCCTTTCCCCTACCGGTAAGGAGCCATCTCTGAAGCAGTTTGGCCTTTCAGACTGCACTGCTTTTCCCCACCATTTTTTGCCCATGCGGACGATCTCCATCTTTTTTTAATGTTTGTTTTAGAGCGCTATAGCACTATAACGCAACAGCAAAACAGCACTATAGCAACCCCATTGGAATGCCTGGACTCCACTGGGATACATGAGATGGCTACATCTGCCACCTGGAAACAAGTACCCCATTGGACACAGCCTTTAAGTGGGAGATACCACTAAGATGCTCACTAAGAAAGGATTTTTTAGAAATTCGACCCCTAAGGGGGTCAAAAGGGGTAAAATGTGCTCCCCCATTGATTCCTATGTGGCTGCTAGGCCAATGCCTCCTTGCACCCCCCCACTTTTTGATTGGTCAGCTCCAGAGCTCAGTAAAAAAACCCCACCAGTTACAGGAGACTGCAGAGAGCTAATGACAGTTGAGGAAATCAGGAATGGTCAACCATTCTACATTAGAAACAGGAAACCAGCCAGGGAGGCAGTGGGGCCCTTGGACGACCAAGGGGTAAAAGGAGTATTGAAGGATGATAGGGAAATGACTGAGAAGCTAAATGCATTTTTTGCCTCCGTCTTCACTGTGGAAGATGAGAAGTGCTTGCCCACTCCAGAACCACTGATTTCAGGAGGGGTGTTGGAAGACCTGAGTCAGATTGAGGTGACGAGAGAGGAGGTCCTAAAACTGATAGACAACTTAAAAACTGAAAAATCACCAGGCCCAGATGGCATACATCCGAGAGTTCTGAAAGAACTCAAATGTGAACTTGTAGATCTCCTGACAAAGATATGTAATCTTTCCTTAAAATCTGCCTCCATTCCTGAGGATTGGAAGGTAGCTAATGTCACTCCCATCTTTAAAAAGGGTTCCAGAGGAGATCCGGGAAATTACAGGCCAGTCAGTCTGACGTCGATACCGGGTAAATTGGTGGAAACCATTATTAAGGAAAGAATTAGTAGGCACATAGATGAACAAAACCTATTGAGGCAGACTCAGCACGGTTTCTGTAAGGGAAGATCTTGTCTCACTAACCTGTTAGTGTTCTTTGAGGGGGTGAACAAACATGTGGACAAGGGGGATCCAATAGATATTATTTACCTTGACTTCCAGAAAGCTTTTGATAAAGTTCCTCATCAAAGGCTCCTAAGTAAGCTCAAAAATCATGGGATAGAAGGACAAGTCCTTTTATGGATCAAAAACTGGCTAGTTCATAGAAAACAGAGAGTGAGTGTAGGTGGGCAATTTTCTCAGTGGAGGGTGGTAAGCAGTGGGGTACCGCAGGGATCAGTACTTGGTCCACTGCTTTTTAACTTGTTCATTAATGATTTGGAGATGGGAGTAAGCAGTGAAGTGGCTAAATTTGCGGATGATACAAAGTTGTTCAGGGTGGTGAAAACCAGTGAGGATTGTGAGGCACTCCAAGGGGATCTGTCAAGGATGGGCGAGTGGGCGTCAACATGGCAAATGGGGTTCAATGTGGCCAAGTGCAAGGTGATGCACATTGGAGCCAAAAATCCTAAATATAAATACACATTGATGGGGTCTGAACTGGCAGAGACTGAGCAAGAGAGAGATCTTGGAGTTGTAGTGGATAACTCACTGAAAATGTCGAGACAGTGTGTGACTGCAATAAAGAAGGCCAATGCTATGCTGGGGATTATTAGGAAGGGTATTGAAAACAGATCAGCCAATATAATAATGCCCCTATATAAATCAATGGTGAGACCTCATTTGGAATACTGTGTGCAGTTCTGGGCACCACACCTTAAAAAGGATATTATAGCTTTGGAAAAAGTGCAGAAAAGGGCAACTCGAATGATAAAAGGGTTGGAACACTTTCCCTATGAGGAAAGGTTAAAGCGCTTAGGGCTCTTTAGCTTGGAGAAAAGACGACTGAGGGGTGACATGATCGAGGTTTATAAGATTATGCATGGGAAAGAGCAGGTAAAGAAAGAGGTACTTTTCTCCCTTTCTCACAATACAAGAACTCGTGGGCACTCCATGAAACTGCAGAGCGGTCGGCTTAGAATGGATAAAAGGAAGTACTTCTTCACCCAAAGAGTGATTAACACATGGAATTCACTGCCACAGGAAGTGGTGGGTGCTACAAGCATGGACGGCTTCAAAAGGGAATTAGATAAGCATATGGAGCAGAGGTCCATCAGTGGCTATTAGCCACAAGGTATAGCTAGGGGCTCTGGGGCAAGTGATGCTCTGTCTTCTTGGTGCTTGGGGGGGGGTCAACAGTGGGAGGGCTTCTAATGTCCTGGCCCCACTGCTGGACCTCCTGATGGCACTGGTATTTCTGGCCACTGTGTGACACAGAGTGTTGGACTGGATGGGCCATTGGCCTGATCCAACATTGGCGTCTCTTATGTTCTTATGTTCTAACCACCTGTGAGATGCAGCAATGTTGTTCGCCAGCCTCTCTGATGGCATCAAACATGCTCCCCCTCACCTCCTACACCTGACAAGTGGCTGTCTGTCAGGTGCAGCAGTGGGTGCAGGGTGCTTAAAGCCATCAGGGAGCCCACTCTAGCAGGAACCCACCCTTTAGAGATCCTGCTGGCCCAGCCTCCACAATGGCTTGCAATACCCGTCCCCCTCTCCCCTACACTGGACAGGCAGCTGCCTGTCATATGTAGGAGAGGGGGTGGGATGCTTACAATTGTTGGGGAGGCTTGCTCAGCAGGACTGCCTTAGCGCTGCTGCTGGCCCAGCCTTCCCGATGCCCTTAAACTCACCACCCCCCAACATCAGATAGGTAGGTATCTGTCAGTTTTAGGAGAAAGGCCAGGGTACTTTATTCCATCAGGGAGGCTGCCTGAGCAGAAACACCTTAGAAATGCTGCTGGGCCAGCCTCCTCAATGGCTTTAGACCCACCTACCCCTCGTCCACCTGACAGGTGGCTGTCTGTCAGGTGCACGAGCAGAGCGTCGAAAGCCATCGGGGAGGCTGCCCAAGTAGTTTCACCTTAACAATCCTGCTGGCCCAGCCTCCTTGATGCCTTCAGACATCTATCCCTCCTACACCTGATAGACAACTGCCTTTCAAGGGTTGGAAGAGGCGCGGAGTCCTTAAAGCCATCGGGGAGGCTTGCTCAGCAAGATTGCCTTAGTAATGCTGCTGTCCTAGCCTCCCCAGTGCCTTTAAACACAATCCTCCCTCTTACACCGGACAGGCAGGTGTTTGTCAGGTGTGGGAGCAGGGCCAGGGTACTTTAATGCTGCTGCGGAACCTCAACCCACCCAAACTCTGCAATGGCATCAGACTGCAAATGAAGGCCCTGCACAGGAACATCATTGAGGCCTCACTACTCACTGGCAGTGCTCAGGGAGAGTTGGTATTCATACCATGTGCACCACTCATACCACCAGAAAACCCTTTCAAGTTCAAGAGGCTGCAGTTCCCCCTCAAAATCTGCTTTGCTATGGCCATCAACAAGTCTTAAGGCCAGACACTGAAGGTGGCAGGAATTGACTTAGCACACGACTGCTTCTTACATGGACAGTTCTATGTGGCCTGCTCCAGAGTGAGCTCACCAAGCAGCCTGGTGATTCTAGCACCTGAGAGCAGAATCATCAATGTGATCTACAGAGAGGTCCTTCAGAAGAGAGAAAAAAAGTATGTATGTCTCACTTCATTTTTTACACTACAATCTTCTCCACTAAAATTCCTACAACAAATGTTACATTTCAAACTTCACATCATCAATGTTGTAACTGGATTTATGGAACTTAAATACCATAATGAAGAATGGGTATCAGGCTAGTGTATATATATATAAGAAAGTCCCCTAACCGTAAAATCAAAGCCCAGGCCAAACCACTGGACCGAGAAACACCAAATTTGGGGATAACGCTCCTACCATGACATAGGTGTTCATTAAGAAGGGATTTTTAGAAATTCAACCCCTAAGGAGGTCAAAAGGGGTAAAATGTGTTCCCCCATTGATTCCTATGTGGCTGCCAGACTGCTGCCTCCTTGCATCCCCCACTCCCTGATTGGTCAGCTGCAGAGCTCAGTGTTCTGAGGTAAAAGCAACAACAGTTACAGGAGACTGCAGAGAGCTAATGACAGTTGAGGAAATCAGGAATGGCCAACAACCACCTGTGAAACACTCCCCCCACCTCCTACATCTAACAGGTGGTTGGTTGTCTGTCAGGTGCAGCAGCGGTTTCAGGGTGCTTAAAGCCATGAGGGAGCCCACCCCAGCAGTAACACCTTACTGATCCTGTCAGCCCTGCCTCAACAGTGGCTTCTTATACTCCCCCCCTACAGGCAGCTGCCTGTCAGGTGTAGGAGAGGAGGTGGGATGCTTACAGCCACCGGGGAGGTTTGGTCAGCAGGATTGCCTTAGCCCTGCTACTAGCCCAGCCTCTCCAATGCCTTTAAATACAATCCCCCCCAACACCAGACAGGTGGGGTTAGGGTTAGGTGTCTGCCAGGTGTAGGAGCAGGGCCAGGGTTCTTTAATCCATCAGGGATGCTGCCCCAGCAGGATCACCTTAGTGATGCTGCTGGCCCAGCCTCTTTGATGACTTCCAACACACTCCCCTCACCTCCTACACCTAACAGGTGGTTGTCTGTCAGGTGCAGCAGCAATCTCAGGGTGCTGGAAGCCATGAGGCAACCCACCCCAGCAGTAATGCCTTAGTGATCCTGCCAGCCTTGCCTCCACAGTGGCTTCTAATACTCCTCCCCCCTCCTACATTGGAAAGGCAGCTGCCACGGGAAGGCAACTTTGGAATACGGCAAAGACATTTGCACATAGTACTCCTGTGGGGCACTGAGCTGTACAGGCCAAGTACCAGCAAGATCACCCTGAGATGCTCAGAACAAAACAGCCTCCATATGAGCAAAACAATCCAGGAACACATGTAGAGAGGCCATCACTTTTGTGGAAGGTGGCAGGAATTGACTTAACAGATGACTGCTTCTTAAATGGACAGTTCAATGTTGCCTGCTCCAGAGTGAGCTCATCAAGCAGCCTGGTGATTCCAGCACCTGAGAGCAGAACCACCAATGTGGTCTACAGAGAGGTCCTTCGGTGGAGAGAGAAAAAGTATGTATGTCTCACTTCAATTTTTTACACAATATTCTCCCCTAGAATTCCTACAACAAATGTCACATTTCAAGCTTCACATCATCAGTATGATAACTGGATTTACGGAACTTAAATACCGTAGCGAAACACAGGTATCAGGCTAGTCTAAAAAAATCAGGCATACATAGCACTGCTGAAGAGTGGTGTAATACTCCACTTTTAAAAGAACCAGGTGCATTTGCATAGTGCTCCTCCATAATAATGCAATACCTGACTCCTTTGGTAATTCTAACTTTTGGAAGGTACTGGGTGTCCCCGAGTGGTTATTGAAAAAGACTAATTGTCTTCCTCCAGCTTTGGGGTGGGTGAAAGAGCACTTTAGGAGCTTTTCAAATGCTAATCAAGGGGGGGGGGGCCTGCCACTTGTATTGTCATAATGAGGTAACAGCATTATGACATTGCCCTCAGTACCACCTTGATTAAATGTCAGTGTTGTTAATGTAAACAATGACACCAAGGCAGTTCACTGTGAAAAGGCAGATGAAGGAAGCATTACTCTTCATTCAAACATTCAAGCAGTGGGCCTTCCCTTCTGGACAGATGCAAAAGATCATCCCGACAACACCATGTCAGGTGCTTTTCCCAGGTTTTTAAAAATCAGCATTTTTAGCAGGAAAAAAATGGGCTGTTTGTGATTGGTGCAGGAATGGAGGACAACATCTTCTGAAAACAAAAGGGTGTCACAACTACAGTTGCTGCAATGGAGAAAAACCTTCATGTGGAATCAGCCCATGACTTTAAAAAAAAGCCAATCACATAAACTGAATGAAAGAGGTCAAGTAGCATTTAAACAGCACCATTTTAAAATGTCACTGATAACAAAGAGTGCGCGTGGTGTAGCTGATAGTGTAATGGACTAAGATCAGAGATAACCTGGACTTGAATTCCTGCTGAGCCACTGTGTGATTTTAGGTCAGACATCCTCTCGCAGCCTAATCACCAGGTTGTAACAAGACTAGGACAGCATATCACCCTGGGAGGTCTCTAGCAAAAGAAAGGCATTAAACATGATTGAATAGGCAAAAGGTAATAGAAATATACATTTTCTGTAAATGGAGTATTATATATGCAATTTGAAGCCATTATACTAATAATTGTGCACATTGTGTAATGTTGGCTTTAGAACAGAGGTGGGCAAATTATGGCCCTTCAGGCCACATTTTGCCTGCAGGAACTTTTAATCCAGCCTTTAGCTGCTTAACTGTCGGTCCTGTGGTCTGCAGCATCAGTCGATGGGCCACTGATCCTGAAAATGGTTAGGCCAATCAGTGCCGAAGAGTCCAGTTCAAGTTCCTGGGTCTGTGACTGCAGGCTCTGGCATCCCCTTGGAATTACTGGATCATCAAAATGTTAACATGCATGAGTCAGATGTAATACAGGAGTGCTGGCACAGGAACCAGGAATCGCCTGTGAGCAGTGATCCAGATGTGGCCCTCAGGCCAAAAAAATCTGCCAAAATTCCTTGCTTGAGGATATGTTCCTCCAGAGCAGCAGTGCTACAGTTATTCTGCATCATAAAATGTGTGAAATTTGGCAGTTGCAAGTATGTTTGTATCATTTACATCTCGCCAGGACTGGCCACAGTACTAGGAGTCATAGTGTGGGTCTATTTGACTTTGGCAGCAGCATCAGTATGCTTGGAAATAAGGGAGGAGACCTTGCCCAGATAGTTTAACAGAAAAGTAAATCAATGAAAGTGTCTATTTGAATGTAAGATTGAATGTAAGATTCCTATATAGGATTTGTTCCTGAGGAAAGATCAGAGGTCTGAAACATTTAGATATCCTGAAAGAGTGTTGACTGAAAGAGATATACAGATTGATTGTATTTGGAGCAGACTGCTGTTGTGAATTTGTACAAGGACACAAGACTGTTATACATATATAGATTGTGACTTCCAGTTTCGGTGACTCCCTGATCGGGTGCACTCCATCGAGCTCCATTAGGAGTGCCCCGAATCGTGGAAGATGAGAGGGGACTCAGATTCCGAGCCCCCCCTCCCAGAGCCCTTGTAGGGGGCTCTCAGCCTGGGGTGTGAGAGGTGCCTCTTCCAAGGTGATGGCCAAGGAATTGAGGCACTTCTTTACCACAATAGGTCCTGCTGCCGTGAAGCCATAATGGTGACTAGAGGCACACACCGGATGAAAGCGGGCAAGTGATCTAGTGATATCTTCCTACATGCTGTCAAATTGGCTGAATGAACTGTGAGTTTAAGCAATCCTTATAAGCTACTTGAGCTGGTGAAGCAGAGAAATGAAATTAAAGCTCCAAACTGATTTATTTATTTATTTTATTTATTTATTTATTTATTTTTCATATTTATATCCCGCCCTCCCCAGGTGGGCTCAGGGCGGCTAACAAGGGCAGAACACAGCCGTGCCAAATAAAAACATATAAAAACATAATAAACATTCAACATTGAAACCACTGTGCTCAATTTGTAACTGATGTCCTAAGTCCCAAATGGTAACTCCACAGTTACAGATGGTGCTCCCAAAAAGTACGTGTCCAGTGACAATGGTCGAAGCTCTTCTACAATTTCCAACGTCTTCCTTGGGCCTCGTTGGTGCATGCTTTGAGATACGTTAACGGTGGTGGTATAATGGGGCGGCGGCTCCTACTCAAAGGCCTGGTGGAAGAGCTCCATCTTGCAGGCCTTGCGGAACTGCATAAGGTCCTGCAGGGCCCGGATCTCCCCCGGGAGCCCATTCCACCAGGTAGGAGCCGCCACCAAAAAAGCCCTGGCCCTGGTCGCAGCTAGTTTAACTTCCTTGGCAGTGGCTGCCACCTGGGCCTCCATTGTTAGAGAGGAGTCCAGGAGCACCCCCAAGCTCCTAACCCTAGACACTGGCACCAAAGGCGCCCCGTTGAAGGTCGGGAGAGGGAGCCCTAACCCCACACCGGTCCGACTCAGGCCCAGGACCTCTGTCTTCGCCGGGTTTAGTTTCAATTGGCTCAGCCGGAGCCAACCAGCCACAGCCTCCAACGCCCGGTGAAGGTCATCGGGACTCGAGCCCAACCGGCCGCCCAGCATCAGATAGAGCTGGGTGTCACCTGCATATTTAAAGGGAGGGGAGGAGCTCGGATTCCCCACCACCACCGTGGGAAAATTACAGCGGTTCTCGAGCGACAGCTTGGAGTGAAAGGGGCCAGCAGCAGTGAAGGAAAGTGAAATTTAGGCAAATAGGGAGCAAAACAGACCAAAGCACCTTAAATTGATGGACTTTCAGTTTGTTTTAATGGACTGTACCTTGTGTAAACAATGTCACCTTCACAGATAAACACAGATGGAAGTTCCAGATTGCTCAGTTATTTGTGCTCTCAGTTATTTATGCCTTATAGGCCTAGGGTCACGCAGCATGGTCCATTGAAAGCAGAGAAAATGGCATTGAAAAAAGACCTTCTCCAGGAACTATCAGCTCAATGATCTCTACTCTTAACCCAAAAATAGTTACAGACTTCCCAAATATGATTGCAGTGGCATTGCACCCTTTGTTGAACCAGATGACCAATATCAACGACAAACTTGATTGTTTCCAGAAACAACTGATGGGTATAGATAAAAGAGCAGATGAAACTGACAAAGCTGTCAAACAAGTTGATTCTAAGGCAGATTATATTAAACAGAGACTGGAGGCATCGGAAAAAGAACGGATCTCTGATAAAGAGCAATTGTTATAGCTTCAAATGGAGAAATCATCATATGTCCTGCATTTTCAGGGCATCCTAGAACAGAAAGGGGAGAATTTAAAAGAAATATTAAGCGAAGCACTTGCACCAATGGTAGGTTCCAAAGCAGAATTACTACAAAGCGATCTGGATCTGGTTTATTTATTTATTTATTGTCAGATTTGTACCCCGCCCTACCCCTCAGAGCAGGCTCAGGGTGGCTTCCAAGTAACATAAATACAGAATAAAACATACCTAATTAAAACACAACAGTTAAAAATAGTACAATACAAAGTGCTGGCAGCGATTAAAAATTCAATTTGATGGAATGTTTTCAAGTGGATTTCCAACAGTACTAGATGTTCTTCTGCTCATCGGCTCTTATGGCAGCTGCTTGATGGTAAGTGCTAGATGTTCTTCTGCTCAACAGCTCTCCTGGAAGCTGCTCAATTGTAAAGTTATGGGCCGGGCATTGCAGTGGCTTATTGAACCTACCCAGACTTTAATAAGAAAAATAATCTACCTGGTGAAATATTTGTTAAACTCTCCTAAAGATCAAATAGAGATGCATTTTTTAAAGTGACTAACGCAAATCCTCTGAAAATTAAAGGGAAAGAAGTGAGGATCTTGAAGGATATCCCATTTGAAATACAAAAACAGAGACGGCAATATAAAAATCTAACTTCTTTTTTGCACAACCATTCCATTCCCTTCAAATGGATATTTCCAAAAGGACTTATATTCAACTACAGTGGGGAAAAAAATGAAGATTGACTCTCCACAGAAAGCAAAGACTTTTCTGGAACATCAGCTAAAAGTGACAAAAGACAAGGGGGAAACAAAGGACAGCGTACAAGAAAAAGAAGAAATAACCAAGACTCAGAAGACAGTTTAAGCATTCTTTTTTTTTTTTTTAGGTCAAAAGAGTTTTTATTTTCCATTATTATCACATTTTACATCTTTTTATCAATTGGTTGAATATTCCCTTTTCCCTCCCTCCCCCGAAAGGCTTCCCGCAATGCACTTCCTTCATGTCTCACATAGATAAACTCAGGATAACATCAAGTACTTAATATTGTTCTAAACATAGTAAATTTTGTCTCACATCCCAGTTCTTTTCTAAATATATCTTAAAGTCCTTCCATTCTTCAAAAAATTCTTGGTCCTCTTTATTGTTCAACTTTTTGGTTATTTTATCCATCTCAGCCATGAACAGAACTTTTTGTATCCATTCTTCCAGATCTGGTATTTTTTCTTGCTTCCAATATTGAGCATATATCATTCTTGCCGTTGTTATCAAATACCAGAACAGTGTCTTTTTTGTTACATTCAGTTCTTCCATTTTTAAACCTAAGAGCAGAATTTCAGGCGTTTTCTTAAAAGAACATTTTAGAATCTTTTGCATTTCACTGTGGACTTTTGTCCAAAAGTCCCTAGCTTTATCACATGTCCACCACATGTGATAAAATGAGCCCTCATGTTTTTTACATTTCCAACATTTGCTAGACATGTTCTGGTTCATATTTGCTATTTTCTTAGGTGTCATGTACCATCTATAGATCATTTTGTAACAATTTTCTTTTACATTAGTACATACAGATAGTTTCATAGAATTTTTCC
>NW_015168674.1:304510-381481 GCF_001447785.1 Gekko japonicus | reverse complement strand
TCTTTCGGTATCAATGAAATGATCGCTTCTTTCCATGTGTCAGGCACTATCTTGTTTCCTCTTATTTCATTCGATAGGGACACCAGGGCCGGAGTTACCTCTTCTTTTAATTTTTTATAAAATTTTGCTGTAAAACCATCCGGCCCTGGTGCTTTCCCTAATTTAGTCTCTTCTATTGCCTTAAACACTTCTTCTTTTTGGATTTGACCGTTCAGTAGATCCTTGAATTCGCTTTGTATCTTTGGCAGTGTTGTGTTGTCTAAGTACTCTTTTATCTTTTCAAGATCAGCTTTCTTGCCTTGAAATAATTTCGCATAATACTTGAAGAAACTTCTCTTTATTCCATTAGGGTCCACGAATTCTTTTCCTTCTTCCACTATCTTTGATATCAGTCTTCTTTCTTTTCTTGTTTTTAATTGCCAAGCCAAATATTTCCCGGGTTTATTGGCCCCTTCAAAGGATTTTTGTTGAAGTTTTTTTAGATTCCAATACATTTCTTGGTTTAGTGTCACATTTAATTGTTCCCTCGATAGCTGTAATTCCTTTATAATCGTCTTTTTGCCCGGTCTTTTCTTTAATTCTGCTTCTTTTTGTGTAATCCTCTCTAAGACTGCTGCTTGCTTCTTAAATTTTTCTTTCTTTTGCCTCGTATTTTGCGAGATGAGAAGTCCTCTCATCACCGCCTTGTATGCATCCCACACCACTTGGATAGGAGTCTCTTTATTCAGATTTTGCTTTGGGCTATAAACTGCCCAAACTGTCTAAAGAGCCGCCGCCCACCCCCGGAGAGTCGCGGGAGTGCTCTAATTCGCCATCTTGGCATGACCGGAAGCCCAGAAGACAGTTTAAGCATTCCTGATAGCTCCTCAGAGGGATCTAATGATGAAAAAGGAAAGGCAGTCCCTAAAACTCTCAAAGTTTAGAAGAAATATGACAAAAAAACACAGGTTGTGATTGTTTATTATTTATTTATTTATTTATTTTTATTTATACCCCCACCCTCCCCGCATGCGGGCTCAGGGCGGCTTACAACCATTGTTGTTATTTTTTCCAAATGTAATGGAATTCTGAAAGTCTATCTTTTAAATATATATAATAATTGCCTGTAATACATCCAAAATATGGTAAAATGGGCTCAAGTTAGCTTAAATGATATTTGAAATAAGGCACACAGTACTACTTTTTTGATCTTTATTGTAAGACTGTAGGGAACTGATGAAATGTTTGTAATTTGATCCTTGCCTTAATTTTTGTATTTCACTTTTTTTAGTCTTACTGGTTACCTTGCACTACCCTTCCCTAAATATGTTATGGCTTTAATATAGTATCATCTGTTGTTGTACTGTTCTGTGGGCATCTAGCACACATCTATATATTTTTTTCATACCTGACTGTTTTGGGACTGTGTGTTATTTCTTTGGATTGATCAGTGAAGAAGGTCCCCAGACAGTGGGCAAAATTTGTAATACCTAGGGATAAATTTGCTAACA
The DNA here is from genome assembly GCF_001447785.1 of Gekko japonicus. Classification (NCBI taxonomy): domain Eukaryota; kingdom Metazoa; phylum Chordata; class Lepidosauria; order Squamata; family Gekkonidae; genus Gekko; species Gekko japonicus. Next base: position 379,991 of record NW_015168674.1, on the reverse strand, counting down.
AATTTATTTAGAACCATTCAGATAACCAACATTTTGAGAGAGAAAATTAGACATTCCAAAGCAGATAAAACAGTAGAAGAGTTTTGAGGAATGTAAACACTTAGTGATGAAACTCTTTGGGGGAGGGGGGTTGATTCATAAATACATAACCTTAGCATGAACATTATTGAGTAAAACATTTAATTATCCCCCAAACATTATCTGCAATAGTGCTAAGAGAAATTCTCTGAATCCCTCTCTACCCAATTTCTCTCTGAAATCCAGAAATCCATTTATTTCCCCTCGTTTTAGGAAGTTGAAGTCAGTTTCTAATAAATCCTGTTTTGATCAAATAGAGATCTGAAGAAAGGAGGGTTGGGAAGGGAGGTTCTGCAAAATTTCAGAATTTCATTCTGTAGATGCTCAGAGACAGGCAGTGTCTTCCCAAACTTTCCTATCCTACTGCTAGAGCACCACCCTGTGGTGTGTAGCAGAAAACAACTGTTCAGGACCAAAGTTACAAAAGAGAATACAAACAGAAATGGAAAAAGAATCCCTCTTCTAAACAAGAAAAAGACAGTAAGAGGAATCAATGAGTATATCTTTAAAAAGTGAATATTGGGGTAAAAAAGGAATTACCTTCCTTATAACAACACTTATACAGCACATGAGCCACTTTTAGATGTGTGTTGAGGAGTCACATGCTCTGCTGTGCATCAATCAGTGCATAAAACAGTTTAGAAGAATTTGATATTGTCATTTCTGCTCACACACAACTTGCGTTTCATGAATGATAGGGTTTTTTTCTTATAACGTGCATGGCAAAACCAGTCTTACATAAATGCCCTACATCATGCAAGTAGTTCCTCTCTGATCTCCAAATTCCAACAGAATTATTTATAGCTTTCTAATGAAATATGCATAGAGAAGTGTCCATTGCCTGCAATTTCTGCTAAGAAATAATTTAACTCCTCCCCCCGCCCCAACATCACATTAATTTAGGTCAAGCACAGAACAAAATAGAATTAATTAAAAATGAAAGAAAAAAAATGAAAACAAATCTGATTGACTTAAAAGGGTTTGTAAAGGTTTGGTAAATCTCTTTATCTCTCCTCCACATGCACATAATCTTACTATGGCATCTGGAATTACTAGTATTAGTACAATATTTGATTTACAGAATGATGTGCAGGGGAAACAATGTTAATCATCATTCCTGTCAAAGAAACCCAATGGAATTGCAGTTTCATCCTAAGGCTTGTTGCTACTACCAAATCAGCTTCTGAGAACAGGGCACAGAGACTGCCGATCCAGCATAACATTGTTAAGTAGAACACCTACATTATCTCTGCTGGGATATTATTATGCGCCCATTGTAGACAGAAGCATCAGTACAAATGTGGACTGCTATTAGCCATGTTAGCTGTGATTAGCCATTATCCTCAGATGGAATCATTCCTCTGAGGATGAGATGCTGTGGAAAAAACAATAGGGGAGGGCTGATGCCTTCATGTCCAATTTATAAGCTTCCCAGAAGCATCTGTCTGGTCAGCTGCTTAAAAACAGAACGAAGTAGACAGGCCCTTGGTGTGATTCAGGAAGACAAATATTATGTTCTTGATTTTACTCCTTTAACAGCGCAATCCTAGGGACACTTTCCTGGGAGTAAGCCCTATTGAATAGACCACAGTAGAATTCAGAGTAAACCTGCTTAGGATTGCTCTCTGTATGCCTCCTTTGTTCCATAGCTAGAGGGTATTTCTACTTCAAGAGCATCCTATGCTATAATTACTGATTCATTTCCTTTCTGGTCATCTTGACACCTCTGGAAACATTATTTGTCACAATGGTGTTGGAGCAACCTTTAAAAAGTATAGTTTGTTTGAGGAAACAGGTGGGGGAGACCATTATTGAGAAGCAAGTATTTACCTATATATGTGAAACTCATTTTTTAAAGGATGGAGAAAACAACACTGATAATTTAAAAGGTAAAGGTAAAGGTTCCCTTGCTCGAAAGCCAGTCGAATCCGACTCTAGGGTTGCGGTGCTCATCTCCGTTTCAAAGCCGAAGAGCCAGCGCTGTCCGAAGACGTTTCCGTGGTCATGTGGCCGGCATGACTAAACACAAAGGAGCACGGAACGCTGTTACCTTCCCACCGAAGTGGTCCCTATTTATCTACTGGCAATTTCTTGCTTTCGAACTGCTAGGTTGGCAGGAGCTGGAACTAGAGACAGGAGCTCACCCTGTCTTGCGGCACCCGGGTCTTGAACCGCTGAACTACTGACCTTCCACAGCCTGCAGTTCAGCGTATTAACCACTTGAGCCACCGCAGCTCCTACTGATAATTTACTAATGTCTTAATAAACTGTGTTGTTTAACAGTCAGCAAACTTGTCTGCAACCCTCTTCAGATCAAGAGAATATGACAACATTTTTTAATGGCCATGCCAGCCAGGTTTTTTCAATAGTTATTATGTATCACATGATCCCTTATGACAAATCTTTTTGTAGCACCCCAAGTGTAAAGCCTAAGTTTCATTGGGTACTTCCTAATGATATAGATGGGATCTATCTAGGGATGTCATGGAGTGGGACATGGCACTATCACATTGAATAGCCATCTTCACAGTAGTACTGTTGCCCTGCAAGGCACTTAATGTGCTCTTATGAACTATAACTCATAAGTTTTATGAAATAGACTGTGCAAAGATATGCTTGAGGGATTGTACTGCATGGTGACCCAATATGATGCCAGTTGAGACTGCTCACCTGAGAGAAGAAAACCTTCCTTTGCATTGCTGTTCCAGTGGTTCTTCAAGGTTACCTGCCTTCTTACCTGTTGTGAGATGGACCACTTCCTTAGCTTGCATAACACCATGCCATGCCCAGGCACAAGAACAAAGAGCTCCAAATGCCATTAAGAGCTCCATCTGTTACACACAGTGATGACTATACATCATTCATTACTACTGTGAGTCAGTCCATTAAACTAAAAATGTAAGTCACTTCAGATTAAGTAATTTTTTTCTATCCAGGTATAAAGTCTTGACCAAATGTTATAAAAGGTGCTTTCTCCTCTTCCTTGAGGCTTGATTGTCAAAAGATTCATTTTGGCGACCTCCATCAATTTACTAATGATATCTTTTTAAATTGGTATTTCTTCCTTTTTCCACATGCTGGCAAATACTATCCTCACAGCCATTACGATGTGTAATTCTGGAAATTGTCAGGAATTACATTTAACAAAAATAATTCTGGCTTGAAAGGGACATGTACTCCACTTATTTGTGATAACATAACATGAATCTCAGCCCAATTTTTTTTAGATTTATCTCAGGTCCACCAAATATGGTAAAAAGAGCCCAGTTTACATTTCCAACACTTATTAGACAGATTAGGATAAAATCCAGCAAGTTTATGTGGTGCTAAATGCCACCTATAAAATATTTTATGAAGGTTTTCTTTAAGAGAGACCGCTTTAGTATACGTCATAATATGCCAAATTTTAAACCATTTATTTAATTTGATGTTATATCCTAAGTTCTTAGCCCACTCAGTCATAGGAACTTTGACTTCTTCATCTTGCATTTTATAATCTACTAAAAACATATACAGTTTTTGGATCAGTTTACTTTCTGTGTCTAACAAGATTTTATCTAACTCTGTCTGTTTAACATAAAAACCTATGTTTTTATCCTTGATATATCTGGATTCTAGTTGATTTCTTTCCCTCCATGTAAGATTTATATCTTGTTTTTGCAGAATTTCTTGTGACTTTAAATCGTTTTTATTATCCAGGAAATCTTTGTATCTTTTCCTACGATCTTTATTTATCAAGTTGGGATTGGCAAAAGCTTCTAAAAGTACTACCCACTTTGGGGTTTTGGTAGAAAAGATTCCTTTGACTTCAGCCCAGGTCTTTAACAGGATATGGTGTTTGAAATATGTATGAGTATCTTGTTTGGCATACCATGTAAAGGCATGCCATCCTATAAACAGATTATGTCCTTCTAGTTTAAGTATTCTTGGATTATTTAATATCCAATCTTGAATCCAGGTCAAAGATACTGTGTGATAGTATAGACACCAGTCAGGTAAAGCCAGACCTCCTCTCTCTTTTTTCTCCTGGAGTGCTTTTATTTTAATTCTTGATCTTTTTTGTTGCCAAATGAAGTTTCTTATAAGCTTTTCTAGTTCCTTAAAAAAGGATTGATTTTTGAGTATGGGTATAGTTTGGAAAAGAAATAAAATTCTTGGAAAAACGTTCATTTTAATAACCGCGATTCTCTTCATAAGGGAGAGTTGTAGATCTTTCCATTTATCAAAATCTCTTTTAACCTCAGCTAGCAGTTTAAGGTAATTTTTCTTGCAATAGCATGCTGGTTCTATTTGTGATATATATTCCTAGATATTTTATTTTTTTCCTGTACTTCAAATCCTAAAACTCTCTGTATCTGTTGAATTTGTTCTGCGGTACAGTTCTTGGTCAGCATTTTAGTTTTCTTAACATTAATTTTGAATCCTACAAGCTGCCCATAATGGCTTAGTGTGTCTAACAGATTGGTCATGGATTGAAGTGGTTCTTCCAGTATAACTGCCAAGTTGTCAGCAAAAGCTTGAATTTTATATTCTTCACCCTTTATCTTCAGTCCTTAAATTAACTTATCATTTCTTATCATTTCACACAAAATCTCCAATGTAAAAATAAAAAGTAAAGGTGACAAAGGGCAACCTTGCCGGGTGCCTTTGCAGATGTCGATTTCTGATATTAAGTCTCCATTTATCAAAATTCTGGCTTTCTGTTTGGTATAAATAACTCCAACTATATGTATAAAATTCTCACCACAATGAGCTGCTTTTAAATGCTCCAGCATGAAGTCCCAATTAACATTATTGAATGCTTTTTCTGCATCCAAAAATATTATTACCATCTGTTTGTTCGAATGTACCTCATAATATTCAAGTACAGAATGGTCCTTAAATTTTGTCTTAGTTGTCTTCTAGGTAGGAACCCCGTTTGATCCTGATGTATTATATGTGTCAGTATATTTTTCAATCATGTGGCCAGAATAGAGGCAAAAATTTTGTAGTCTACGTATAACAACGAAATTGGTCAATAGATTTGGATCTCTTTTTCATCAGTATCTTGCTTATGAATCAGTGAAATTAACACAGCATTCCATGAATCTGGTATAGTTTTCTTGTCAATAACAGTTTGTAATGTCTGCTTAAATGGCTGGATTAATTCCTCTTCAAAAAATTTGCAGTCCTTTGGGTCCAGGCGTTTTATGCTTCTTCTGTTTTTTAATTGCCTCTGAAATCTCAAAAAATGTAATAGGCTCATTCAAGATTCTCCTTTGAGTTTCATTCAATTTCTTAACATTTGTTATTATTTTTTAGGAAATTTTGTATTAATCCCTGTTCCGTCTCCTGTTTACTATGTAATTTCTCATAAAACCTTTGGGCAATCCCTTTCAGCTCTTCCAGACCATTTTTTTCTTCTCCTTGCTCATTCCTCAAGATTTTTATAGGTCTTTTTTTCTTCTCCTGTCTTAGTCTTTATGCCAGCCACCTTGTTGGCTTGTTCGCATTCTCAAAAAACTTCTGTTTAATATAAAGGATCTTTTTTCAATTTCGTGCATAAGATGACGGTTCATTTGATGTTGTAAGGTCTTAATTTTAAATTTTAATTGGTCTGTAGCTGAATATTTTTTCATTTTATCCTCGCATTCTCTCATTTGCTTTTCCAATTGTCTAAATTTTTGGTTGTTTAATGTCTTGATTTTCACACTTTGACGTATCATCAATACCCTTACAAATGCCTCAAAGGTATCCCAAATGATGTAAATTGAGGGCTCCGCATGTATGTTAAATTGAAAGAATTCTTGCAGCTCTTTTTTCATTTCTGTAATAAATTTTTCATTGTATATTAAAGAGACCATAAAGTCAAATAAGTTAGAAAATGTTAGGAAAATGAACTCCCTGACAGAAGTGATACAATTAGAAATACTGGACCCTGAGGATTTCTGAAAAGTGAGGGTATAGTATTGCCCACTTGACCAAACCCCATGATGATGATCTTGAGATGGAAAAGGAAATAAGTGAGTTGGCTAAATCAAGTAATATTATGGTACTGGGTGACTTCAAGTATCCTCACATTGACTGAGTACACATGAACTCGAGCCATGCTGTAAAAATGAGATTCTAAACTCCATAAATGACTGTGAACTGGAACTGTTGGTCACAGATCCAACCAGAGAGGATCTTGGATTTTGTTCTGAGTGGGCCTTGAGACCTGGTACACGATGTAGATATTGTTGCTTCAGTTGGGAGCAGTAACCACAACGCTATTAACTTTAGCATTCATGTCAATGGAAATTTACCCCTTAAATCCAAAATGGTAATGTTTGATTTTAAAAGAGGAAACATCACAAAAATAAGGGGAATAGTTCAAGGGAAGCTGAAATGGAAATACAACAGAGTCTAATCTCTAGAGGATGCTTGTAACTATTTAAAACCATACTAATTGAAGCCCAGAAAGAATGCATTCCCCATATTAAAGAAGGTATTGCCAAGTCTAAAAAGGATACCTGTGTGGTTAAGAACCCTAGTCAAGGAAACAACAAAAGGCAAAAAAGGGGTTTCTTTCCAAAGTGGAAGATCTGCCCCATGAAGTGAACAGAATGGAGCACAGGGTCTAGCAAAAGAAGTTTGGGTTAGTAATTACACATACAAAAAAAGAATTTGAGGATCAGTTTGCTGAGGGATAGTTAGCATGGTTTCTGCAAAGGGAAGTCCTGTTTCATCAGCGTTTTGGACTTTTTTTGAAAAAGTGAACAAGCATGTAGATAACAGGGCCTGGAAGACATTATCTGCTTGAACTTTCAAAAAGCTTTTGACAAAACCTTTTCACCAAAGACTCATAGGTAATTTAAAAAGCAGGAAATAGGAGAAGAAATGGATGGTTCTTGCAATGGGAGGAAGTAAGCAGTGGGGTCCCACAAGGATTGGTACTGAGGCTGGTGCTTTCTAATGTGTTCATAAATGTTCTAGAACTGGATGTGCACAGTGTGATGGCCAAGTTTGCAAATGACACAAACTTATTCAGTATGGTGAAAATCAAAGTCAAAGTGAATAGCCCCAGGAGGAACTCCACAAATTGGGTGAGTGGACGGCAACACAGCAAATGTAGTTCAGTGTTGGTGCTATATAAGGTGATGCACACTGGAACACAAAATCCCAACTTCAAGCAAATGGGGTCTGAATTTGCTGAGACTGAGAAGGAAAGAGACCTTGGGTTCCTAGGGGATGGCTGGATGAACATGTCAACCCAGTGTGCCTCAACAATGAAAAAGGCAAACTCTTAAGCTGGGGAGTATTAAGAAAGGGATCAGAATCAAGACAGCCAGTCTTATAATGACCCTGTATATGCTGCAATCTCATTTGAAACACTGCATGCCACTTTAGTATCTCAAAAAGGACATCACAGAGCTGGGAAAAATACAGAAGAGGGCAACCAAGACGATAAAGGAGTTGGCACACCTTTCTCATGAGGAAAGGCTGAAGAGTCTGAGACTTTTCAGTTTAGAAAAGACATGGCTTAGGGGGGACATAAAAGAAGTCTATAAAACTATACACAGGGTAGAGAGGGTAGACAGAGAGAACCTTTTCTCCCTCTGCTAGTATACTAGGAGTTGAGAGTATGGACAGTAGATTCACGACAGAAAAAAGAAATACTTCTTTACTCAACAAGTGATTAAAATGTGGAATTCACTGCCAGAGGATGTAGGGACAGCCGCAGGCACTGATGGCAACTAGAAGGAACCTCCACAATTAGAGGCAGTAAAGTTCTGAATACCAGGAACACTGGTGGGAGGCCTCAGCCTCTTTGTCCTGTTGTTGGTCCTCCAGGGTAACTGATTGGATGATGGACTGGATTGACCACTGGTCTGATCCAGCAGGGCTCTCCTTATGTTCTTAAAACATGAAGCTCTTTTGTTCTCTGCCTTAGAGTTGCCAGCTTCCAGGTGGGGCCTGGAGTTCCCATGAAATTAGACCACAGAGATAAGTTCCCCTGGAGAGTTGCACTGGAGGGTGGACTCAGTGGCATCACATCCATGCAGAGCTCCCTCCGTTTCTCACACTCTACCCTCCCCAGCAACATCCCCGTTATCTCCAGTTTGGAGTTGGCAGCCCTACTCTATCTGCAATCTGAAGTGGTACAGTCCATTCTGCCACTGTATTGCCACCACATTCTCCTGCATGTATAGTTTAGGCCCAGGATCCTGTGAATGAGTTCAATCAAGTACCGTGTCACACTGAGAGCTTTTTCCAACTTTTGTAATGTGTATGTCAAACGGTATTCCTGCAAAGAGATTTGAGTACTCTTGTAGAACCTTTCCACCATCACTGGAAATTCAATGTGTTTGAAGAGTAATAAACATCTAATATTTTGACTAATAATTTCTCTGATCAGATCAGTAGTTATTTAAACTCATTGCCTGATAGCCTTAGTCTTGGGTTATCAGTCAGTCAGTTTATTTATTTTGGTACATAACCAGCACAGTCTCGGGTTGTCTATGATTCAGAAGAAAACTGGCCTAAGCTACTATTTGACCAGCTGGGGAAGGCAGTTCTCCCTTCACCAACTTTTTGTTTGGGTTTATGCTTGAATAGACAGAAAAGATCCCTCTCCCCAGCAGTTGAGCTCTGTCCCTGGACTTAACAAATACCATGGCATTTCCAACACTCACTGGCCTCCCCAGACCCCTCACTAACACCATTTTTTCCCTTTTAGTACTGACACGGGTTAATGCTTGCCTCCACTCACTGACAAAAACTGTATGCAAGTGATAAGAAAATGCTGCCTCTGATAGCTGACCCCACCACAATAGCTGTTTCACCTGACCATATTATCTGTCATGAGAGCAGCACTGGTAAACATGGTCAGCCACAATCTAAAGTGTCAAAAGAGGGCAACTCTTTTCTTTACTGAGGAAGATACTTTGTATGGGAAAGGCTGCTGTTTTAGAAATGTGCATTGAAAGAGAGACTAGTGGAATCAATTATTCATTCTGCTCCAGCAAATAGAAAACAATATTATTTTAGTCAAGAAGTACAAAGCCTAGAACTCCCATACTTCTAGCAAAAGGCCTGAGGGAGAACAGCGTACAGGCAGTCTAAAATTAAATGCACAATAACTGTGTGGGTTCTTGTGTCTGACTCAAACAAAACTATGGGAATTATCATCCTTCTTTTGTCCTGCTTGCTGCAGTTTTCTAACATTAGGCCTTCTATTATTTATTTATCATATTAGTATGCTAGCCTTCCTCTAAGAAGCTAAGAGTAGCATAAAGCACCCATTTATTCTTACATTAATCTTGTGCGGTAGGTTAAGATAAAGGATATTGCCTTGTCCAAGGCAACCCAGTGAGCTTAATGGCTGAACAGGGATTCTGAACCTAGTCTCTGCCTAGTCCCTGTCCAGTAATCTATCCAGTGAGCATCTGAAGTTTTATTAAAAATGAGGCTTCATGGTGCATTTTGAGTAAGTGCTTTTCTTCTGAGAAAAAAGAATAAGCACGATGAAAAGCTCTAAATCTACAAAATGCCTTCTCAAAGAAGCTGAGATGAAGGTGAACACATTTTAACTGCACAAAATTAATACTAAGGATGACTAAAGTAATTTAATATGATGTACTTTATCACGTAAAAGACTTATCTACGCTGTATGAAGTGCTATTGTGGATCATTCAAATGAGCTGTTTAACCAAGAATGCTATTTCAAGTATCAGTGGGCAGTGGAATGAGGAGATTCCTGACTTGGCAAAGTTCAAGGCCTGTTCATAGATGTAGACGGGATTGCAAAAAGGCAATGTAGTTGAAGAATTGCAGTAGGTAGTTAATCTACTGCAGTAGGTAGTTTATTCCTCAGGTTCTCCTGAGGAATGATCACTTGCCTTGTTACCTGTTCCTTATTTCAAGAGATGCTTCTCCATTTCTTCCTTTCATACTCCTGGGAAAAGGGACCCCAGTTCAATACATTACCAAGACACTATATTCTAATAATGTACTGGTGAGGTTTTGACATATGTGAGACATCATTTCCTTATGGGTCTCCCCATGTGCGCCTTATTTTGGTGCATTCAGAGTAGTACCCCAATCATATGATGTGAAATATGGTGGAAGAGGAGGACTACCACCCGTCCACCCTAACTGACATTACTGCATTAAACACAGTATTCTCTCTTACAGGAAGCAATCTTCAAGTGAGTATTCATGGTCATGGGGAGCAACATTTTGCAGGCATGCATTGCCCCAAGGATACCAAAGAGCTAAAGAAACACTATAAAGCTGTGCAAATTGTATGGTCTATGGTTTTATTGAGGCTGGGTCTGAGTGAGATAAGGATGGCCAAAGAAACAGGTTTGCCCATGTTGGCAGCCCAGTGTTACTTTATTTTTACACAACATTCAGTGTTATTTGCAATAATTTGTTTGGATCCAGGAAGAATCTCCATAAAAGGAAGGCATTGATATCCTTGGAGCATGCCTTTCTTGCTTTCCCCTGCCACTGTAGGGGACAGGAAGGCTCCAGGAACAGGGTATCAGGAAAAAAAACCTGTCCCCTTCAGCCTGCAGAAATTCTCCACGGGCCTCAAGCTACTTGTGGCCATTTTCTGTGTTATATTTGGATATGTGTGTATGAAATCCATTAAAATGGAAGTCAGTGGACAGCCTTCTGTTATAATGTTACTTCTATAGACTATGGACTATGGACAGGTAGAAAACCAAGGGGTTCCATAATTGTGCTGTTAGGGATATGAAGACTTCCTATAAACACAGAGACCTAACAGCAGAAAGGCTGCCAATACGCATCAGCGTTAGTAGCAAGAAATTATATTAAGTGGAAAATTGCATGTGAAAGATGAAGCAGGCCAGTGCATCAGCCTGAAACGAAGGAAGGTTAATCTGGAACAAGGGAAAAGAGATCCTTCCATATGATTTATAATGATTAATAATAATATAGAAATGTGAAAATGCAGATAGTGAGACTACGGCAGAGCAGCACTTCATAAAAGATTTGCAGATGTTAAGCAGCTATTAACTAAAAATAATAATAAGTGCTGCCTGGAATATTAATTAAAATATGGAAGAGGTAATCTTGAGAGAATCTTCCTACTTCAATGAAGAACTGTTTTTCTTTTCTTTTTTTTAATTAAGATTTGCAGTTGCAGTTGGCTATATTGGCTATTTCCAACAATTCCCCCTTCCCGCTGCAGATCTTCCCTCAAGACATTCATCAGGGTCCCCTATCCCTCCAGGAGTAGCATTTTGTTGAGCTCATTGGACTGCAGTGGGAGGGGAGTGGCAGGAAGTGATGTTCTGCTGGCGCAAAATTTAGTCTGACTCGTATTCTTTTTAATAAGTCTTCAACATGAGAGGGAGATCTCAATGTTAATAACTAGGGACTGGATCCAAAGGTCACTTTTCATCAATGGAAGGCACTCTGGTCAGTGGAATGGAATGCTCCCTCTTCCTGCTGCAGGCTACACAACTGCCCAAAACATTGCCTGTGGGATATCCCCAGGATGAAATGGGACTCTGCAGTAGAAGGAGGATCAGCAAAAGTTACCTCCATTCTTAATTTCTGGAATAATCTGGAATAATCTGCAATTGTTTTGGTTTATTGTATCCCTTTTATTTAAAAAACTCATCAGCTGCCTTCTTCAAATATTGTCACTAGCTCGGCCAACAAGAATAGCACACAGTGCAAGACACAAAACAGTACCCAGTAGCCCAAGGTACATCACTTAGGACTGAAAGGAGTTACAAAACTGGTATCTTAAGGTATATTCTCATTTAAATAAGACATTTGCCTTGCATTTTAGCATTCTGAGGTGTGCCTAACAGCCTGCTGAAGATGCTCATACCAGTTTGTTTACTGGCCCGACTCCTGTGTCTTTAATAGCAGCAGGAGTGGTGTTAAACAGCAAATTAAGTATGTAAAGCTTTTCCTGTGATTTTATGACCACGCTATAATTTCCTCACATCTTGCTGCTATTAAAGGCAGAGGATTCATAGAAAACCACAGTTGAGACATTACATTGCTAATGTACAGATTCTTGGGAACTGAAATATGTACTATCTTCAACAGGAACCATTTGGCATGTGTGTGTGTTTTTCTTTTTTTAAAAAAAAGATTGTATGGAGGGGGAGGATGTCTGTCAGTACATTTCACCAACTGGTCCAAGAGACAGTGGGAGGAAGTGAGAGCTGTTCAAACATGATTTCACATTCAGTGTGTAAAGAAGAGTTGACAAATATTTTATGCTGGATGGCTTTTGTGTGACTTCACAGGTCAAGTTTATTTTTGCCAAAAGCGTTGAATAAAGAAATAAGAATTCACAGGTCCGATGGAAGTGTTGTGTTTATTTTAGCAGTGCTAGCTCTGCACTTGAAAATCTTTAATGGCCTTAACTCAGAAACTCCTTCTCCAATATCTCACAAGCCATTGGAGGTTACAGGCCAGATCACGGTGTTCCTGCCACAGACAACTACAAGGAGCCTATGATGAGTTTTTCCACCCACTCAGAGTCCTTACCCTTGGCAACCTCTGTTAGAAGTAGGTCCAGCAGACACTGTTCATCACCTGTCTCCCTCTTTTAAACCCAACACAGCAAGCTAATACCAAGCCCTGAAAGACAAACATAGGGGGGAAAGAGAAGAAAAAAACAATCCTGGAAGCCTTCTAACATTGGCTCCCAATATTCACAATTTATCCCGAATATTTCTGGGATATTTTGGGACCCATTTTACAGTATCCTGGAAAATCCATGAAACCATCTGGAGACCCGGATACATCCTGAGAATATCAATAAAATATCTTTTGGGTATATATTGGGACCACCTATATCCGAATGCACATCCTTAGTGTGTGTGCACTTCCTTCCCTGAGACCATAAACCAGCTCACAGGGTTAAACAAACAAGCAGTTCATTTATTTGTGTTTTGAACATAACATTGGAGGGAATTAGGGAGAGGTCACAAAGTTTCTTGTCAATTACACTTTTTAACTATTTCCCTATTCAGGCATTTGGGATTCTTCATTACAAGTTGACCTTTTCCCAGTCAGCATTTAGGTGCTCTTCTGCCATAGCTTCCCTCAGCTAGTTTCCCTCTCAACTGAACTCAGGGATGTTTTCACCTGTCCCTCTCACTAACATTCTGTCAGCTCCCACTGGCTGTTCATAGGGAGAGGCAGAACCTAACCTGTCTTTCACAGAAAAGAGCAAGAGGCCAGTAGCCCCTTAAAGGCTAACAAAATTTGTGGCAGGGTATGAGCTTTGAGCTGCCACAAAGTTGTTAGTCTTTAAGGTGCTACTGGACTCTTGTTCTTTTCTACTGCTACAGACAGATGAACAGGGCTACCCATCTTGTCTTCCACAGAGTCATAGATCTCTTTTTCACATGAGGGGCTGCTATCTTATCTATTTATTTATTTATTTGCTTGGATTTGTACCCCGCCCTCCCCACCAAGGCAGGCTCAGAGGAAGCCTGATGTGTATGTATTTAAGTCATTCACTGCTGGGATCACCTGGCTACATTTTCTTCTTAGCAGTAGCCTACAGTGTCTATACATGAAATTAAGCAAACTCCAGAGCCCAACAGAAGACAGGAGGGCCTGGCATGATGTGGTCCATGGGGTAGCGAAGAGTCGGACTCGACTGTGCGACTGAACAACAACAGTGGTTGAATTGCTTGCCTTTTTCACTTCCTATACAGTATCTGAGAAAAGGACCTTTCATAACCAATACTCTAAGAATTGAAAAGCACTATTGCTTGTCTGAGTGGGCAGCAGGATCCAGGACTGAAAACAGCCAACAGTAGCAGCTGAACCAGCTCTGAATCGTCTTAAGATTCAAGATAAAGGTAATGAGACAGTTTTCATATTTTGTCTGGCTCAGTTGCTGGGAATTGCAACTGCAGCAGAACAGCAACCTTACCTATAGACATCTGATGAAATTAAAGGGCATGGAGCTCTAACAAAGGGCAAAGAAACCAAACAGACTGAAAACCCCCAAGATGCTCATTAGGCCAGAGGGGAGAAAAGACAAATGCATTCCCTACCTTTCTGGCATGTTTTCATTAAATTGCATTGCACATTACCGAAATAATAAATACTACCGTTAACACTTGGGTGGAACTTAATTTTCAAGTCCTTAGAATGCCTGTGAGTTCACAGGACTAATAATATTAGAATAAATATGGAAGACTTTTGTTGTATTTGCTTATAGAAATAAGAACTGGAAGGTGAATGCTTTTAGATGATGAAGAAGAAGAAGGTTGCTACAGCTAGCTGTTAAGCCAATAAATTATTCATTCCGTACATCTTCCTTAGAGCAAAATCATGATACTTAATAATACAAAAGTAAAAAAAAAGAAGCCAAGCCAAGTGCCTTCTAAAACTACCCTCCTTGCTTATGCAATGCATATTATATTAAGCCTCCCCCCAAGTTGTGCAGAGAAAGGTACTACTTAATCACCAAAAAGTCAAAAGATGCTGTTGATAGTTTTCCTTGTACTCCGTTTGGTCAGCCTATATCTAAGATCCTAGCATGCTAAGCAAGAAAGATCTTTCACACAGAGACGATGATTGGAATAATGTAACTAGAGTGCAAAAGGTATGCGTTTATATACCTTTTATGAAAAAAGTTCTTTGCTCAGCTCTATCCAGAGTGTGTCAGAAATTGTTAACACATTGTAGAAATCTGTCACTTTATCAGTGATAACTGGCCAAATAATTAGAAAGGAAGCTAAGATGATGGTTATTGTCTCCCATCAATACTTAAAGCACTGATACAGCTTACAATGTTATAGCATAATTCATACTTCTAGTATTATTATTGGGGATGGGTGGGTGAGCTTCCCTAAGCTTATCGCAGATTTCCAAGAACAAAATGATCTTTTTAAAAATGAATGCTCAAAAACAGCATGTTTTATTAGAAGTGATTTCAGAGCTCTTCAAGAACTTGGGACTTCATGACACATATCCACATTGCTTGGTGAAGCACATTTTTTTAGGAAGTATGCAGCACAACCTGGATGGCCCCAGGCTAGGCCAAACTTGTCGGATCTCAGGCTGGCCCTGCTTAGGACTTGGATGGGAAACCACCAAGGAGATTCAGGATTGCTACACAGAGGTAGCAGGCAATGGCAGTCCACCTCTGCTTCTTTCTTGCCTTCAAAACCTCAAGAGGTTCTGCTAGCTTTAGTTTGTTTGTTTGTTTATTTATTAAATTGGATTTACTAGGCCGTCGTTCTCTAAAGTAGGGCTCAGGGCAGCTTACAGCAGGATAGTACACATTCTCGATATAAAATTAAATTAAAATAGTCCAATACATACTACTGGATAAAAACAGTTGCTGACTTGTTGTTGCTCCTACTAGATGTATCTGCTGCTTTTGACACAGTGGACCATGATGCCACCTTGTTGAGGCAAATGGAGGCAGAAGTAGGCATCAGAGGTTGTGCATTGGACTAGTTCAAATCTTTCCTCACGGACTGGTCCCAAAGAACTACCATTGGAGACCAGCTATCATCAGTGTGGGACCTATCCTGCAGGGTCCCAGGGTGCTCAATCCTATCCCCCATGCTCTTCAATCTTTATGTAAAGCACTTAGGCCAAATCATTCATAATTTCAGGGGTGGCTGTCATCAATAAACAGTTGATACATGTAGGGTTGCCAGGTCTACTACCTCTTTCCAGCGGGGAAAGTAGCTCCTAGGCTGGGACTGTATAATACCATAGAGTTTTCAGACCAAATGCTAGAGCGTCCCCTTGGTGACATGCCTGGCATGATAGCACCACCTCTGGGTGATGCCATCGCGCCAGGCATGTTGGCCTAGTCCAGGCACTTTGGGGGCGGGGTTCCCCCCACCAGCAAGATCCAGGCCAACGAGTTGGGGGCCCCTAGAACAGCCAAACCCCCACCCCCCCCGGAATCTGGCACCCCTAGATACACTGATACACACACACACAAACACACACACACACATACGCATATATACATATCTGTCCCTTATATACAAAGCCGTAGTCACCCCCAACGTTCGATGCACACCAACAGTGTTTGGCCGCAAGACCTGTCGCTCAAAACCTTCCCCAGCTTCCGCTATACATTGGCTGCGTTGCCTAAGTCCCACCCCAGAACATGGACACTGCAGCCCTGCCTCTGCGCCCGGTCCCCTCAGAAGACAGATTATTGCTGACAGGGTGAGTGGAGCCTTTGGGGGAGCAGTTGAATGGTTGCAACGGTGGCACTGCACTGGTCGCTGCAGGCTCGTTTTCGCCGCTCCCCACCCCAGCTTTGCAGCCCTTTGGGGAAGCAGTTGAAGGGCAGCGGTGCTGAGCCGCCCGCCGCGGGCCCATTTTCACCAACCCCCTTCCACGACCTTCAGGGGAGCAGTTGAAGGGCGGTGGCAGCGATGCTGAGCCAGCCGCCATAGTCCCGTTTGCTGTCTTCGCAGGTCGTCGGGGGCAGCAGTTGAAGGGCGGCCTCAACGGCAGTGGCGCTCAACCGGCTGCTGCAGGCCCATTTGCCCAGTTTCACCACCACCACCCACTTAGCAGCCCAACGGGGGGAGCAGTTGAAGGCCGGCTGCGGCGGCGGTGCTGAGCCGGGCACTGCAGGCTCATTCGCACCGTTCCCCCCCACCTTCGCAGGCCTTTGGGGGGAACAGTTGATGGGCGGCCTCAGTGCCAGCGGCACTAAACTGGCCGCCGCATGCTCGTTTGCGCTGCTTCTACCCCCACACACACACTTCACGGGCCGATGGAGGGAGCAGTTGAAGGCCGGTCTCAGCGGCGGCAGTGCTGAACCAGCTGCCGCAGCTACGTTTATTCTGTTACCCCCCGGCTTCGCGGGCCGTCGGGGGGAACAGCTGAAGGGCGGCAGCAGTGGGGGCGGTGCTAAGCCGACTGACCAAGACCCGTTTTCAGCGCTCCCCCCCACCCCGGACGGCCTCCAGGGGGGAGCAGGTGAACACTCCAGTCGCACCTTTGAGACCGTTTTTAGGCAGCTGCACACTACACCTCCTCTGCGAGGGAGAATCTGCACATTTCAAACCCCCCCCCCCAAAAAAACACTCCAGTGCCCCCTTTCTGACCACATTTCCTTCAGGTACATGATCACCCTCCTTTGCGACTGCAGATCTCCATCCCCCCCCCGAGACTCAAAACAGTTCAGTGGGACCTTAAAGACCAGGTTTTATTCACGTACACGCTCACCCTCTCTGGGGCTACTCTTTTTTTCCCCCAATCCCCAGAGCCTTCCAGCAGTGTGGGAGATATCGCCTCGCACCGTTTATCCCGCCCACCTCCTTCTCTTGCCAGCATGGCTAGCCAGACGGACGGGATAAGCTCTCCCAGGCCACCCCCCCGCGCTGCTTCTCCCACCCGCCCGGCTAGCCGGACGGGCGAGAGAGGCTTTCGCCGGCCGCCCCCACACCTCCCCCTCCTGTCTACTTTCCTTCCTTTCTCTCACTTCCTCCTTCCTTTCTTCCTACCTTTCTCTCTCTCTCTTTCTTTCTCTCTCTCCCCTCTTCATTTCCTTCCTTCCTTCCTTCCTTCCTTCCTTCCTTCCTTCTTCCTCCCTCCCTTCCTTCCTTCCTTCCTTCCTTCCTTCCTTCCTTCCTTCCTCTATCTTTCATTCTCTCTCCCCCTCTTCATTTCTTTCTTTCTTTCTTTCTTTCTTTCCACCCACCCACCCTACCTTTCTAGGCTCGTTGTCTTCAGCCACAATGGGCTTTGCTCCCTAGTATGTATTATATGTATGTATATGTATATCCTTATCCAAACTATTTCTTGGGCCCATACATTAGTCTCTTGGCCCAACTTGCACAATTTATTGCAAGAATGCTCAAAGATGCTAAATGATAGTGAGAAAACAAATAGAAAGCCACACAAAAATTAAGCTTTGGTAGGGATGGATGACAGAGCCAACCTGCCACTGTAATATATTTTTAAAAAAGCTTTCCCCCCCTTAAATTAATTAAGAACTTGGAGCAAAGATGCAACAAAATTTTGGGCTCTTTGATTATCCACTTCTGCTTTTAGGACTATGTCTATCATAGAACTTTGGTTTCAGATTAAATTAAGTAGTAGTGTAGTAATTAGTCCTTTAGTGTGTGCTGTGTCTGCTTAAAAGGGATCAACACTTTTTCCACCATCAGTCCATGTATCTAATTGATACTTCACGAAAAGAGATTCAGCATCAGCCAGAATTATTGTAATTCATCTGTTCTTATTTTATACAGTACATGGTTAACATATTAATGTATTCAAATCACAAATGTATTCCGATAAAAATACATGAATGGCAGATAATTATGCTCTTTTTTCTTTTACAAGGGAATAGGCCTTTCTTGGTTTAAGAGTTCCTGGCCTACTTTTCAAGGGAATATCAACAATCCACGAGAGAGATATATTATATTATGTAATTAAACTGGGTTCCTTCTATCCTCTCCAACACATACCTTTGCTCTATAGTTGCATCCCCCTACAGTAACAAATAATGCTCATGAGGTTATTGTGGCTGTTCCCATCCATCCCATATCATGCCACCTGCTTAGGAGATGGACGGTTGCCTGGCTGCACAGAACCTCCTCACTTCAAGCTGGGCTGCAAGTCTTCACTATCCTAGGGCAGAGGGAGAATCCAAGTGCAGCCATGCCTGAAATGAGCTACAGTATGATGTATCTTGGAGTGTCTCCTGGAACAAATCACTTGAAATATATTCTTGGCCACACTTTTATCTATGATGACATGCCTTTTTCCTGCTGTGATGTACATCTCCATGCAAAGTGTGTGTATGGGGGGGGGAATCATATCTGTTTCTCATCCCAGATAAGGAAATGAAACTTAAATCTGGTCAACAAAGGCCCCTGCCACACGGGGGGAAATTGATGCGGGCAAAGTGTGGCTTTTGAAAGCTGCACCAAAAGAGACACGCGGCGGCAGGATCACACAGATCCCGTGAGCCACCGCGCAGTTGCTCCCCGGCATGATCAGATGCTGGGGAGAAAGCCACGGAAGGGAGTGTGAGGCCTCCGGCTGCGCATGTGTGTGCATGAACAGTTTGGCTGGGAGCCTCGATTGCTCCTGCAGACGGCCACACCAGCGATCTGATGGCCGCGCTTGCTGCGGCGTTTTAGATAAGTCCTGCTCTTTAGCAGATTCTTTTTTGATGCGTATTTTTGGCCTGAAGGGCCGGATCGGGGACGGATGCGCACCGCTTCCCAGATGTTGCGGTTTGATCGCACCCGTTTGCTGCATCCCCGATCCGTCCCTCTTCCGGCCCCAAACCTCCTATGTGACCGGAGCCAAAGTTGACAAAGCTGTTGGCATGTGATTTTACTTCAGAATTAATTATATATTCCTTAATGTTTTTTTCTTTATCTCTGGAACTGGAATGCTAGTTGGAGAGTAGAAAGAGAATCTCAGAAGAAGATTTAAAAAATTTCTTCTGACACTCTCTTTCATCCACAAACACACAACCAATCCACCTTGTCTCGTCTTAGCCAGCCAATCAGTGAACTGAAGGAAATGTCAGTGTTCATCCCTTTCCTATCAATCTTTCTTTCTCCTTTTCCTTCTTGATGTCCATGCCATTTGTGCTGAGGCTTCCCTGCTACAAGTGCAGTATAATATAAGAAGATGATGAGGGTTTGTTTCAGAACAGTAAATAACTGTTAGATACTTGCAGAATTTGAGAGTCTCCAGGGGATAGCTCCAGCATTCATGCTTTGGGGTGGGGCCATGGATCATTGGGAAAATCTGCTTGGCATGCAGAAGGCTCCAGGTTCAATCCCTGGTATCTACTGTTAAAGGAACCAGGCAGTAGTTGATATGAAAGGCCTCTGCCTGAGAACCCTGGAAAGCCACTGCCAGTCTGAGTAGACAATACTGTCCTTGGTGTACTGCTGGTCTGATTCGGCATATGGAAACTTCAAGTGAACCCATATGGGAGCAGATCAGCCAACTTCTTTCTCCAAATCCACACCTAGCTGCAACTTGTTGCATGGTGCAATTTTGAGACATCTCAAAAACAGGAACACTTCTGGGATGGCAACCTGGGTCAATGCAACATCAGGTATTTGTGGCTCCACTGGTACAAGATTATCACTGTAATCCTAAACAGATCTATTTAGAATCCTACTTGGGTCTGTTCATTGGGATCACTCCCCAGAAAGAGTTCTTGGGATTGTGCCACATTAATGGCTCCCTTCAGAGCAACAACTTATGTGCCATGTCTTCTCTTTAAAACATGGTATATTTATCAGTCTGTAAGCCACCAGGAGAGCCTTTCAGCATGATCTCTGCTTGGTTACTCAGCAGTATACTCCACTGTATTCAGTGGAGCTTTCACCCATGTACTCATGAATTGGACTGAAGCTTTTCTTAATTTTAGTGCAACAGACCAACACGGCTACTCTTTTGGACAGCAAATTAAAGTTAATTCCTGTCTGCCTTCTGAGTCCTACAAAAAGACACATAGCAGAAGCCATCCAATTTGTTCCAAGACACATAAAAAGAATAAAGTAGGAGGGGGTTATTATTATCCTGGCCATACATCTAGGAAAAGGCAGGAAACCACCCCAATTTATTTTAAGCAAATGAAAACTATCACCCCTCTCAATTATTCTGAAACTAATAGAATGGAAGAAAAATGTTGTCCTCCTTGTCAAAAAATCAAACATTGAAGAATAATGAAAGCACATACATGCCTTTTCTTCTTCAAACAAAGAAAATACTTCCACCCTCATTGGTGCTGAAGCTGTTTCAGAAATAACTGGAGGTTCATGGTATGGAGAGGAGTATTTGGAGTAGGCCACCTGGAGAGATAGGACAGCTCCAGTGACTCTAAACCTGAGAGGAAGGGAAACAATTTTTTTAAAAAAATCTTCTTTCCACCTCATAGGTGGTAGACCATTGTTTCACATGCCCTATAGAATGTAGCATGGGAAATGGCTGATATTTTCACTGCAGAGAGATAGCATAGTTAGCCTATTGTAGCAAAATGAAACATGAGTTCAGTGGCACTTTAAGGATTAATAGCATTTTTTCCATCAAGGCCTATCATGAGTCAGAGCTTCAGATTTTATGGAAAGGTCTAGACAGGCCACAAGCCACAAAATGAATGGTCTGTTTGCCAATTTGCATGCTGGAGCCATAGGCCTAAGGGTCTGTAACATGACTTTCTGTTTTCATGGGTATTTTACTGATTTCAAGAGACTTAGCCTGGTTCCTGACTTTGTGAGAATGAGCTGAAGACTGTTATAGGTGAGAGCTAGGCAGGCTGCCTAGCAGCCCGGCCAATTGAAGGAGACTCAAGAAAAACTATTTCCAGGTCCCTCTGCATCAGGATTTTGGCTGCCAAAATGGCTGCCCACTCTTTGAAAAAACAGTGTGAGACTCATTGGTTGCTTCATGGTCAACCTAGATTTTTTAAACCAGCCTCTATTTGTTTCTGAGGATCTATTTTCCCCACTTGCTTCACATAAATCCTGTGGTGCTGAATGCTTAGAGTGGCCTCATCCCATGCAATTAGTTCAGCCCTTACTGAATGTTTTGGCAAATTACATGCTGGAAGTTTATAATAGATTAGTGAGCCTCAGGAGGCATCTGAAGGTGAGGAAGGTACCCAAGACAGCCATTTGTGTATGACTAAATGCAGGGGCTAGAGAAGGAACCCCCTCAGTGTTGGACATCATCATTTGAGCCCTGATAGGACGGAGTAGTGGTGATGAGCAACAGATGGATGGGCTTAAGTTTCTATGCAGGAAGTGGAAAGCAGGATCTGGCAGTTTTGTTGGGCTGAATTTGGAGCCAGAGTGGATGGCCCAAAAGCAAGCAACCAAGAAAAAAAAAGAGGGGGGGGACTCAACCCAAGATATAGCTGTGATATATGAGGGTCAAGCAAACAAAATATTATAAAAATATAAATATTTATTATGGTGTACACATTAGTAACAGATAAAATAGGTTAAAAGAAATGATCCAAATATCAGACTCTTAAAACTTTTTACACACAGAGCTGATAGTTTTACATATACAATTGATGGGTATATCTTATGACCAGTAGACCATAAACATTTCAGCCCCTTAGGGCTTTCCTCAGTGGTCAATATTACTATTGTAAAACAACACACATCCAGAAATAAATAAATATATGAAAAAAGATTTTCTTTAGAGTGAGGTGTTGCTTTCTCATGTGATGTGCAGTTGCTAAGAAGCATTGTGTCCAGATCAAGGGAGGTGGTATTTCCGCTGTATTCTGCTATGGTCGGGCTTCACCTGGAGTACTGTGTCCAGTTTTGGGCACCACATTATAGGAAGGATGATGACAAGCTTGAACATGTCCAGAAGAGGGCAATAAGGATGGTGAGAGGGATGGAATTCAAGTCTTATGAGGAAAGGCTGAAAGAGTTGGGTATGTTTAGCCTGGGAAAGAGAAGGCTTAGAGGGGACATGATTGCAGTCTTCAAGTATTTGAAGGGCTGTCATGTAGAAGATGGAGCGGATCTATTCTCTCTTGCTCCGGATTGCAAGACTAGATCTAATGGGTGGAAATTACAAGGGAGTCGTTATTAGCTGGATGGAGGCCCCAAGGCGCTGGCGGGGAGCACGTGCCCACCTCTGCCCTTCCCCTCCCTGCCTGGTCTTAGCACGGCGGCATGGGATGGAGCCGGTGGAACTGCAGGCCACTCTGTGCTTTCTAGCAGGCTTGCTGGTGCCCTGCATGGCCCTCTTCTGCTGCCTCAACAGCCTCCTCTTGCTGCGCCACCAGAACCCCCCCCAGAGTGGGAGGAGCAGCAGCCCCCGATGCCGCCCTGGTGGGTGGTGGTCTTGGGCGGCAGACTGGGGCCGGTGCGGGGGGTGTGTGTGGCTGCAGTGGCAGGTGGTTCTGTGGGCCATTCCCGACCCCAGCCCTGCCTCTGTGGCCAGATTGAGGGTTGGGCCAGCTCAGGTATCCCAGCTGAGCTATTCAAAGTCTTAAAAGATGATGCTGTTAAGTGCTGCACTCAATTTGCCAGCAAATTTGGAAAACATAACAGTGGCCACAGGATTGGAAAAGGTCAGTTTACATTCCAGTCCCAAAGAAGGGCAATGCCAAGGAATGTTCAAAGTATCACACAACTGCACTCATTTCACACACTAGCAAGGTCATGCTAAAGATCCTACAAGCTAGGCTTCAGCAGTATGTGGATAGAGAACTGACAGAAGTACAACCTGGGTTTCGAAGTGGTAGAGGAACAAGAGATCAAATTGCCAACATTCGCTGGATTATGGAGAAAGCAAGAGAGTACCAGAAAAACATCTACTTCTGCTTCACTGACTATGCTAAAGCCTTCGATTGTGTGGATCACAGCAAACTATGGCAAGTCCTTAAAGAAATGGGAGTACCAGACCACCTCACATGTCTCTTAAGAAACCTGTATAAGGGCCAAGAAGCGACAGTTAGAGCCAGATATGGAACAACTGATTGGTTTAGAATCGGAAAAGGAGTACAACAAGGATGTATATTGTCACCTTGCTTATTTAATTTCTATGCAGAGTACATCATGTGAAATGCTGGTTTGCATAAATCACAAGCCAGAATTTAAGATTGCTGGGAAAAGATCAATAATCTCAGATGTGCAGATGATACCACTCTAATGGCAGAAAGTGAAGAGGACCCCAAAAGCCTCTTGCTGACTGTGAAAGAGGAGAGCGCAAAAGTTGGCTTGAAACTCAACATGAAGAAAACTAAGATCATGAGATCTGGCCCCATCAGTCCTTGGCAAATAGAAGGGAAAGTCATAGAAGTAGTGACAGACTTCACGTTCCTGGGATCCAAGATCACTGCAGATGGTGACTGCAGCCAGGAAATTAAAAGACACCTGCTCCTTGGGAGGAAAGCGATGGCAAACCAAAACAGCATAATAAAAAGTAGAGACATCACCCTGCCAACAAAAATCTGTATAGTCAAAGCAATGGTATTCCCAGTAGTAATGTATGGCTGCAAGAGTTGGACTATAAGGAAGGCCGAGCACTGAAGGATAAAATTTGAATAAATAAATTTTAAAAATAGATTCTTTTGAATCATGGTGCTGGAGAAGACTCTTGAGAGTCCTTTGGACTGCAAGGAGATCTAATCAATCTATCCTAAAAGAAATCAACCCTGATTGTTCCCTGGAAGCCCAGATACTGAAGCTGAAACTCAAATACTTTGGCCACCAAATGAGGAGCACGCACTGGAGAAAACCCTGGTGATGGGAAAGATTGAAGGAAAAAGAAGAAGGGGACAACAAAGGATGAGGTGGTTAGACAGTGTTATCAATGCAACAAACATGAAATTAAACAATCTTCGAAGGACAGCAGAAGGGAGGAGGGCCTGGCGTGATGTGGCCCATGGGGTCACAAAGAGTCAGACTCGACTGTGCGACTGAACAACAACAACAAAATGTTGAACCCATTAGTTGAGTCCTGCATCTTCATTTCGAAATAGTGGAGCATGGACTGTGGGTCCATGTAATCCCTGCATGTTGCCTGTGGATGGCAAAAAGCATAACTTTACTATTCAAATGCAGAGGGCAGTGGTACATTTAGTATATTCAGGAAGTAGCTAAAGGACTCTGATGTGTCTTTGAATGGCAGTTTTTATGCTTCTTATATTTTCCACCACTGGCTCCCCCTCCCTTGCCCTGAATTCTGAATGATGGCTGAGATTTGCAGCCCCGTGGTGCTAAAATCCATTATCAAATATACTTCTGTAACTCAGATTCAGCACTGAAAGGTGGAAAGTAGAGGAGAGAAAAGAGAGAGAGAGAGAGAGAGAGAGAGAGAGAGAGAGAGAGAGAGAGAGAGAGAGAGAGAGAAATGTGTGGCTCCCTAGCTGAATAGAAACTAGTGAGGCATACCAGAAATGCATAATAAATTCAAGAGCCATTTGACAAGGTAGAAGGAAGTATGTTAGTGTTGTGAAAATGGTATGCATTCATTTCTGCTCTACTGTTGACCTCTTGTGCTGTAGCTTGAATACTTGGGAAAATAAATAGCTGTAATTGTGCACAGGAAGCCTACTGTGTTTTATAGCTGCCTTTGCAGTTTGGGTAGTTAACAGGGTGCAGCTGGTCTCCATAAACAAATCACTTAGCTAATGAAGGCAAAACAGCCGTGTTCATGATTTTTGATCACTTTATTATGAGGATGGCCCCAGGCTAGCCTGATCTTATCAGATTTCAGAGAGTAAGCAGTGCTGGTCCTGGTTAGTATGTGGATGGTAGACCACCAAGGAATTCTGGGGTTGCTATGCAGAGGAAGGCAATGGCAAACCACCTTTGTTTGGTGTAGTGGTTAGGAGCACAGACTCTACTCTCGGAGAACCGAGTATGGTTCCCCACTCCTCCACATGCAGCTGCTGGTGTGACCTCTAGTTAGTTACAGTTCTCTCAGAGCTGTTCTCTCAAGCGCAGATCTCAAAGAACTCTCTCAGCCCCACCTACCTCACAGGGTGTCTATTGTGGGGAGAGGAAGGGAAAGCAGATTGTAAACCACTCTGAGACTCCAAGTGAAGGGTGGGGTATAAATCCAATCTCCTCCTCCTCTTCCTTTGAAATCCCTATGTGGTTGCCATGAGTTGTCTGTAACTTGACAGCACTTTACACACACATTATGAGGATCGTTAGCATCACCTCCATCTCCAACATTTATTCTGAGAAATCTGGAGTTTAGTGGATAACATGATGGAAACTCCACTCGTGCCATAAGGCTTTTGGATTTATGGTCCAGACATGTCAAACTTGCATATTTGGGGAAACTTCAGATGTATGTGTAGTTAGTTTCATCTAATGATTTCAAACATGTGTCCTTCATCATAGATTCTTATAGCAGTTTGAATTTTATGGTTTTCTTAGAATGAGCACAGCTGGATTAAGATGTGAAGCCTCCCTAAACCATGTCAAGTTTAAGACACCCCCATAGTATTGCTAAAAACAATGTAAAAAATGAAATTTAGTGATTTGTTTTTGTGTTTAGAAGACACATAATCTGAGGCCCTAAACTGTAACTTACTTAGCTTGCGCATAAATCCAGCTCTGCAAATGACACTGGTCCCTACATATGAAATCCAGTCTGACATGGCTTTAGTTTAGTCCTTGACATTAGGGATGGGCACGAACTGAACCATGAAGCAAAATTCACCATGAATTTTGCCTTTTCATGGTTCATGAACAGAGGTTTGTGACAGGTCCAATGTCAAGAACTTCCACAAACTTTTAAAAGCAGTTGTGGAGGTTCATGGTGGTTCGTGGATGGAGCAGAAAGCAGGGGTTTAAAGGGACTTGGAGTCCCTATAAACCTCTGCTTTCTGTTCCCTGAGAAAGCCACAAAAACAGCTGAGTGTTGGGGAGGCTCAGCTGTTTCAGGCTGTCTTGTGCAGTCCCTTTAAACTTTAAAGGGGCTGCACAAGGGAGCCCAATACAGCTGAGTCCATGGGGAGAAGTCTCCCCCCCAGTCAAACTTTGGGATCTTTTGTGCAGCCCCTTTAAACAGGGAGCCCAATATAGCTGAGCCCATGGAGAGAAGTCAGATGTTGTGTTCCCTTGTGCAGCCCCTTTAAACATGCCCATCTAAAGGGACTGCACAAGAGAGCCCAAAACAGCTGATCAGTGGGGACACTCCCCACCAGCTCAGCTGTTTTTGAGCTGTCTTCTGCAGTCCCTTTAAAGTTTAAAGGGACTGCCAAAGACAGCTCAAAAAAGCAGCTGAGCTGGTGGGGAGCAGTGTAAAAGGATTAAAAGGATTGAATAAAATAATCCAAAAGGATTAAAAGGATTGAATAAAATAATCCAAAACAGCTGAGTGGCAGGGAACAAGCTCCTCCCTGTTACCCAGCTGCTTTGGGGCTTTTTGCAGGACCACGAACCATGAACCAATTCAGTTTGCAGACCAACCTCCTTGTTCAGTATATGGCCCAGCCATAAAACCACAAACCAAAATGAACCACATTTCTCCGGTTTGTGCCCATTGCTACTTTACATTTTTACTGTGGTACTGAGTATTCAGTTGAGGCTCTTTCATCTCAATCCACCTGAAGACATGTGACCAGGGTCCCAACAGCCAAGCCTTGTTTTACTTATTTCTACTCCAAAGAGCTCCTGAGCCTGCCTTGTTGGGGAGGGTGGGATATAAATAAAATAAATAAACTCTATCTTGATTGATAAGAAAACCAACATTGCATGTGAGGCTGCGTTATTTTTTTGCATAATCAGATATTTATTTTTGTTTTGTTTTGTTTTACAGCATCATCCTAAGCAGATGTATTCCCTTCTACGTCCATTGAAGTCAGTGGGTTTAGGAAGGTGTAACTCCTCTTAGGATGGCAATGTTAGTCTATAAAATGCTGTATGGCCTTTTCCTGAAGTTCAATATCCAAGGTACTCATTTAATGTATATTTCCATGAATTTTTATTCAGTATGGTATGTTTGATATTGTTGTGGCTACTAATCTCAACATATCATTGAGATTTTAAAGATAAAACAGTATTGCATTCAGATTTTCAAAGGCATAGTTAATAACAGAATGTCAGGAGTGATTGGTTAAACGTTGTATGTAATAGATAAGCTATAAACATGACCCAGACAGAGTTCAGTTCCTTTGATTTTAATTGGAGACTTAAGCAGCTGCTTTAAAAAAAAGTATCTCAAAATCAATAGAACTTAAAGGCCTTTAATGGTACTTGGATCAATCATTCCCATTAGTTTTAATTAATGGAGCTACTTTATACTAAGTCAAACCAATAGTCCATTTAACTTATTATTCCATATCCTAACTGGAGCATCTCTCCAGAGTCTGAGGCCAGCCAAGTCCCCCCCCCCTGTGAACTTTTACCTGGAGATGTCAGGAGTCAGGACCTTTAGTATGTAAAGCAGGTACTCTACTACAGTGGCATACCACTTAACCATAAACTCATATACAGGAAGCTGCAACACAGGGTGAACTTGGATATCTTTGACCCACTGTTGTCTACTCTGACTGGCAGTGCTTCTTTAGGTTTGAGGCAGAGAAATGTCTTTTCCAGAACTTTACTAGAGATGTCAGGAATTGAACATTACACCTTATAAGTCCAGAGCACTTCATACCATTTGCAATTATAAGAGAGGGCATTGTTTTAATAGCAAAAGTAAAGGAGCAGTGGCGCAGGAAGTAAAACGCCTGCTGTAACATCAGTGAACAGCCTTTAAGGCTGTTCGAGACCCACCGCGGCCGGGGTGAGCTCCCAGCCCGTGTCCCAGCTCCCGCCCACCCAGCGGTTCAAAAGCGTAAGCAAGTAGATAATTGGGTACCTGCCCCTAGGTGGCAGGGGGCACCCTCCTCCTGATGGGGGGTGTGCAGCAGGAGCATCGGCGGCAGCGGAGTGATTGGCGAGTGGCCCTGGCGACCCAGTGGAGCGTGGTGGACGTTCAACGGCGAGCGGCGGAGTTTCGGGCGGAGATTGGAGAGTGGAGGTGCAGTGACGCGGTGGCGAGAAGCAGCAGAGCCTAAAAGGACGTAAGCCGGAGCTGCAGTCGGCGCATGACCGCACACCGAGACGAGTCCGCCGGGGGGAGTCGCTGTGCCAATGACCTGTACCAAGACCTGTCCACCGAAGATGAAGACAATGGCATCTGAAGCCCTCTTGAAAAAGAGCCAAATAACAACAGAGCCCTGCTGCCTGGGTGCCGGTAGGCAGTCACTTCCCTATGTAAAAATGTGGCCCTAGACAGGCAATTAAATTGTATGTAAACCGCTCAGAGACCCTTCGGGGTTCGAGCTGTATAGAAAATGAAAGTTAAATAAATAAATAAATAAATAAATAAAGGACAACTTGTCATATCCTGTGTCTGAACAGTGAAGTTAGCTTGTGCTCTTTTGATTAATATGATTATACAAAATCATCTCCAAGGTTTAGCTAATAAGCCAATGTAATAGATATAACATTTTTATTAAGTGCTTCTTAGTGCAACGTTGCAAAAAAGAACAGAAAAATAAAGTCATGGTGATTGACATTACAACTGATACTAATGAAATCCTAAAAGGAGCAGCAGTCATCCTAAGCAGAGAAACACTCTTATAACTCCACAGGCTCCAGTGGATTTAGAAGGGTATCATTCTGCTTAGAATTACAGTGTTAAATTCCTGTTGATATGTGAAATGCACAGTCTGTGACTTTGTCACTGAACCACAGCTAGACTAAAGTCAATGCCGAATACTGCCTTAATGAGCTTCCACATTACAGAAATCTACACAGTGGATAAACATCCAAAATTTGTTCAGAATGGGAGCTATTGATATAAGGCAAAATTCCAGAATCTTCTGAAAAAACTCATTGGAAGGCTATACCCATGCAACACATTATGATTATATTATTGTTCACAAACAAATGTTTCGTATTCAATGTTTAAATATCTGTCAATATTTTTTGGCAGAAATGTCAGTCTTTTAGTTTTCACTGTTGGTTTTATAGATTATTTCCTGTTGTATATGCATACTGTATGATTTTATATGCCATTTATACACCATTTATACATATATAAAGTGTCATCTAAAGATAATATGAATATACTATGCAAAAGTGATTTTTCTGATGTACAAACATCATTCAAAAGGGATTGCATTTTATAGAGAAAAATTGGTTTGAAGACCCCAAAAATGTCATAACAATAAATACCTGTCCTTTCAGGATGCACCAGTGAGAAATCAAATCCAAATGGGAATATTTTTTGATCAAAACAGCAGTGATGAAAAAAAATATTTAAATCTACTCTAATTTGTTCAAATGTTTAGGTATTCTTTTTTTTTTATTTTATTGGATTTGTATCCCACTGAAAAGTATGCAGACGGAGAGTGATTTCAGCTAAGCATACCTTTATTTAGTTCAGGACAAAGACGAAGGGACCAGCTCGCAGGCTGGTTATATATGTTCAGAAAACCCGCCACCAAGTACACCTAAACACACCCCCTACTCCCGATAGGCTATTTACAGTAACCGGGCGACCATTGGTCTCCCGGCTGAGAAGCTGGCCCTTTGATTGGGCCGGCTAGGATCCTACGGACCCATTGTCTTTGGACATGAAGCTATTGAAGAGTTGTGCCTGGCCAGCCCGGGCAAGTCCGGGCATGTCAGGCTGAATACATTACACCCCTCCCCCCTTGGTTCAGAAGGCACCCACAGACGAAGTCCTTCAAGTAGGCGGGTGGCTTCTTGGGGCGCGTCGAGCGTCGGGGCTCCGGGGTAGCGATGGGTTCGGTCTCGGGGGCCCTGGGAGCCAAGGGGCTCGGAGGCGGCGAGGGCGCCGAGGAGGCAGGACAGGCTGGCACCACGGTGTGAGGTGCCTCGGGTTCCTCACGGAGAGGCGGCTGTGGATCCGGTGCCGGGAGTGGGGCCGATGTGGCAGGCTCTGGGTCCTCGTCCGGATCCTCAGGGTCCAGCTGTAGCGTGCGACGGCGCAGCTGATCTATGTGCCGGTGGAGGATCTGGCCATCCTCGCTGGAGACCTCGTACGAACGGGGGCCCTTGACCCGTACAACTCGGGCCGGGATCCATCGGGGCCCCTGGCCGTAGTTTCGTGCGTACACCGGGTCCTCTGGAAAGAACCCTCTGGCCGACTCGTACGTCTCGGTGCCCGGGGCCTCCGGGGTTGCCCGATCTGGGTGTAACCGATCCAGTCGGGAGGCCAGGCGGCGGCCCAGCAGTAGTTCGGCCGGGGAGCGGCCGGTCGTGGTGTGTGGCGTGGTACGCTGTCCGAAGAGAAAGGCTGCTAGTTTATAGTCCCAATCGGTGGAGTCCAGTCGGCGAAGTGCGTCCTTTGTGGTGCGCACCATGCGCTCCGCCTGGCCATTCGTGGCAGGGTGGAACGGGGCGGATCGGACGTGGCGGATCCCGTAGTACCTGGTGAAAGCCTGGAACTCGGCCGAGGTGAACGCGGTTCCATTGTCCGTGACCAGCGTGTCGGGGATCCCTTGGCCGCTGAAGATCCTCCACATGGCCCGGATTGCGGCCTGCGAGGATGTGGAGGGCACGGGGACCACTTCCAGCCACTTGCTGTAGGCGTCCACCAGGATGAAGAACAGCTTGCCCTGGAAGGGTCCAGCAAAGTCCAGATGGAGGCGGGACCAGGGACGGTGGGAGGATTCCCAAGCCCTCTCGGGCGCTCGGGGTGGTTCCGGCCGCGAGGCTTGGCAGGGCTGGCACCTCTTGACCACCCCTTCAATGTCCGCGTCCAGTCCTGGCCACCACACATAGCTCCTGGCCAGGGCTTTCATCCGCACCACCCCGGGGTGTGTCTCGTGCAGGGCGGTGAGTACCCGTTCCCTTAAAGGCGAGGGGATGACCACCCGGCTTCCCCACAGCAAGCACCCCTTGTGGGTTGAGAGTTCGTGTTTCCGGGTGGCGAACGGGGCGATGTCCTGGTCTCCTTTGGCCTCGGGCCACCCCCTCACCACCCAGTCCAAGACCCTCCCCAATGTCTTGTCCTTGGAGGTACAGCGCGCCACCTCCGAAAAGGGGCAGGCGGCTCAGTGCGTCGGCGTGGCCCATCGCCTTTCCGGGCCGATGGACGAGGTCGTACGCATACCCCGCCAGGAAGATGGACCAGCGTAGCACCCTGGGCGAGGTTATCTGCGGTGTCTGCCGGTCGGGTGCGAGGAGGCCCAGCAGGGGCCGTACAAGTAGTGGTGAAATTTTTTCACCCCTGCCACGATTGCCAACGCCTCCTTGTCGATCTGCGCGTAGTTGCGCTCGGCCGACGACAGTGTCCGCGAGTAGTAGGCCACCGGGACCTCGCGACCATCCGGTAGTCTGTGCCCCAGGACCGCCCCGACCCCATAGGGGGAAGCGTCGCACGCCAGTACCACGGGAAGGGCCTCGTCAAAATGGGCGAGGACCGCATTAGAGACCAGGAGGTCCTTTATTGTTTGGAAAGCTGCGTCGTGTGGTGGCCCCCAGGCCCATTGCGCCGACTTGTCGAGGAGGCGGTGGAGCGGCTCCGCGACGGCCGCCTTCAGGGGCAAAAAGGAGTGGTAGAAGTTCACCAGGCCTAGGAACGCCTGTAGCTCCGTTTTGGACTTCGGGGCCGGGGCGTGTGTGATGGCTTCTACCTTGTCCTGGGAGGGGTGCAGGCCGGCGGCGTCCACCGCGAAGCCCAGAAACTCCACCCGCGGCACCCCCAGTAGGCACTTCTCCCGTTTCACCTTGAGGCCCGCCGCGTCGAAGCGTTGTAAAACGGCCCTCAGACGGTCTGCGAAGGACGAGGGGTCTGGCGCGGCGATCAGCACGTCGTCTAGAAACGGCTGAACTCCGGGGATGCCTTTAAGGAGGGAATCCATAAAAGATTGAAAGATCCCCGGCGCGACTGAGACCCCGAACTGGAGGCGGTGCACCTTGAAGGCCCCTTTGTGGGTCGCAATGGTCTGTGCCTCGGCCGTGGCGGCGTCCACCGGTAGCTGCTGGTACGCCTGGGCCAAGTCCAGTTTGCCGAACACCCGAGCCCCTGCCAGGGCTGCCAGCACTTGGCTTACTACCGGCACCGGGTACGCGTGGGGCTGCAGGGCTTTGTTTATGGTGCATTTATAGTCCGCGCAGATGCGGACGTCCCCGTTCGGCTTGAGTGGTGTGACAATGGGGGTCTCCCACCGGGCCGACGCCACCGGTTCTAGCACGCCTTGCTCAACTAGGCGATCGAGCTCGGCCTCCACCTTCGGCCTCATGGAGATCGGGGGCAGCCGGGCCCTGATGCGGATGGGGCGTATCGCGGGGTCTAGGTCCAGGGAAATGGCAGGGCCCGTGTACCGCCCCAGGGTCCCATCGAAGATGCGGGGAAATTCTGCGCACACCGCCCCGAAATCCTGCGCTCCAACCTGGTTGATGCCCGTAACGGAGAGCCCCAGGGCCTTGAACCAGGCCAGTCCCAACAAGCTGGAGAGGGGCCGGTCCACAACCAGTAGGTCCAGTTGGCCCTTGAAACCCTGAAACTGGACCCGGAACTTGCCCCAGCCCACCACCGCCACGGGGTTTTTGTTAAAGTCCCGTAACCGGAAACCCCGTGACTTCTGTAGTGGTGGCCCCCCCTGAGGACACAGTGAACGGAGCGTGTCCGCGGATATTATGGAGTAGGTCGACCCGGTGTCGATCTCCATGGTGCAGGGGGCTCCCTCTATGAGGACCGTCACATGCATTTTATTTGGGCCGTCGGGGGGCAGGTTACAGACCTGGTGCTGTGGAAAGTGGGACGACACGGTGTGGAGCTCCAGGGGCAGTTCCGCGGTGGTCTGGTGGGTGGCCGATCTCGGTCGTTGTCCCTTGGACCGGCAGACCTTGGCGATGTGTCCTGCCTTGTTGCAGGAACGGCAGACCGCATTCCGGAAACGGCACGACCTGCGTTCGTGATCCTCCCCGCAGCTGGCGCACTGACTTGGAGACGGGGCCTTGGAGGTCCTGGAGGATACGTGTTTTGATCGCTGCTGAGTCCGCTGTCGGAGTTGTAGGACTTCCTCTTGGTCCGAGACGTCGGAGCCGCTGCTCACTTGGGTACGGTGGACCGCCTTGGCGCGGCGGTCTTGTCGCGCTTGTTCGTATGCTGAGGCCTCCCGGATGGCCTTGTCCAGGCTCAGATCGTTCTGGCTCACCAGTTTCCTCTGCAGCTTCGGCTCCCGGAGTCCGACGAGGAACTGGTTCAGGAGGGTATCGTCGAGGCTGGGGAAGGAGCACCGGGTCGCCAGGCTCCGCAGCGCCGCCAGAAAATCGGAGGTGGTTTCGCCGGAGGCCTGAACTCTTGCGAAGAAGTCCAACCGCTCCACGTACTTCGTGGGTTTGGGAGCCAGGTGGTCGGTCAGGGCCTGGACTAAGGAGCTGTATGACTCGTCCTTCGTTAGTTTGGGCGAGATTAAGTCCTTGAGGAGCCGATGGGTCTGGATTCCGCAGTGGCTCAGCAGGTAAGCCTTCTTCATCGCGTCATCCACCACCTTGTGGATGGTGAAGCGGCTCTCCAGCGTGTCCAGCCAGGTGTCCCACAGCGAGGGCTGGGAGAGATCGAAAGCGGGCAGGCTTTCAGTTGCGGTCGCGGTCGCCATTGTGTTGCAGCCACGTGGTGGGGTGGCCTCTGGAACGGCGATGGCGTCGGGAGCGTTGTGGAGGTCGCTGCTGCTCTCGGGGTCAGCAGGGAGCGAAGCGGAGCCGGGAGTTGCGCGATGAGCGGTTGCCGGAGAGCTGGGAAGCAAAGCGGCGCGGTTCCCGGAGGTCTCGGCGTCGGGGCTCGGTGCTCGCGTTGGCGTCCGGGTCTTTGTTCATGGGGTCGTGAATCCCACCTTCGTCGCCAGTGAAAAGTATGCAGACGGAGAGTGATTTCAGCTAAGCATACCTTTATTTAGTTCAGGACAAAGACGAAGGGACCAGCTCGCAGGCTGGTTATATATGTTCAGAAAACCCGCCACCAAGTACACCTAAACACACCCCCTACTCCCGATAGGCTATTTACAGTAACCGGGCGACCATTGGTCTCCCGGCTGAGAAGCTGGCCCTTTGATTGGGCCGGCTAGGATCCTACGGACCCATTGTCTTTGGACATGAAGCTATTGAAGAGTTGTGCCTGGCCAGCCCGGGCAAGTCCGGGCATGTCAGGCTGAATACATTACACCCACCCTCCCCACTTAGCAGGCTCAGGGTAGTTTCCCTCACACAGTAACCAATATACAATATACAAAGAATTAAAAACAATTAAAAGCCCCAATAAAATACAACAACATTCCTATGGTGCAAATTCTGTATGGCCTTCTTTGGCTTATCTTGGTATAAGGATTAATAGCAAGATCATAATTCACTTGTGATATGAAAAATTCACTTCTTTTATTCATTAGGGGGGAAATTATTGCTGTGAATATTTTGGAGATTACTTCTATCAGTTGTACATCTTCCCCAGGAAAAATTATTTTGAGGTCAGCACATGAACAGCAGACTCAATGTACAGCCAATGAAATAAGATCCAGAAGATACAAATTAAAAAGTTTGTAAAGGAGTGCATCTTTAAAACACTTTTTATCAGGTCTGTGGACTGGCTGCAAATAAATAATTTACTACATTATTGTTGACCTTTCATAATTCATTAGCAACTCGGTTTTGCTCTATTCCTTTCAACTTGCATAAGGTCATCAGTAGCTTGTGGAATGAAATCTGAGAAATGTTTCAATCTATCTTCACAGAAATGAGCTTCATGCAACATCAGACTTGCAGGAGAGGGATCATTTTTACAACAAAACCAGTTAGTCCAACCAATTAAATCCTTTGTACAATTCCTTTGTGCAATAGAATCTATCTGCAGAAATGCAGGCATTGTGTATGCAACACTAAGGATCTAAGAAGTCAATCCTCAATAATTGACTTCTTGGATAGTTTCAAATATGGACTCACAGGCATCCCCCTTTCAACATAAATCAGTATGAGAAATAATCTCTATAAAGGGAAATTGTGAGGATGTATTTTAGGTTAAACCATCTGTCTACTGACCTTCTTCAGCACTAGAAAGAGAGATCCACCCACTAGTGGTGGATGATACCCATATCTTACTATGTTCTCATGCAAAGATTTTGCTTACAAGCACCAGTTCATTTTTGAAAACTGTGTCTTTAAAGACTAAGGAAGGGGGGAAAGAAACCCTTAGCAGAACTGACAAGTTACCCAGGAACCTGTCCCTCTCCTCAGCCATCAAATTAGCAAGACCTTATGCGCTACTCAGGTTAAATTTTAAATAGCAAGACTTCAACACAGTTTTCTGCTGCTATGTGCATATGTGTGAAGTGTAATACCCCACACACAGTCTGTGCAATTTGGCTGTGTGCAGACTCTTCTGTCAGCAAAGTTCTCAGAATCCACCCTCAGCAGTTCCTGAGCTGCCTAAATGTGGTGCCTCATAAACAACCTCCATCTGCAACTCAGCCTAATTTTTTAAAATCCTCAATAATAACTGGCTTGACTTCCTTTGTTTTTGCTTACCAAAAATAGCACAATGATCTTGGTTTTAGCGATCAAGCAGAAAGGATAGCCTGTGAGTTAGAAGGGTTGCTCAATAGGAGCTGTCTTGGGGAGTAGGGTGTGTGTGTGTGTGTGTGTGTGTGTGTGTGTGTGAGAGAGAGAGAGAGAGAGAGAGAGAGAGAGAGAGAGAGAGAGAGATATTCTACTAGATGTCAAATGGATGGCTAATAGGGGTGAATGAAGTGCATGAAAATATGTTGCCTGTACTATAATTCGATACAAGCAACATGAAATGGACCAAACACCCTTCGGCCTGTACAGCCATTACTGTTTAATGCTGCGTCAAGCGATAAGAGAAATGTTACATTTCTCTCTAAGTAACTGAGAATCTGGGGCCATGGTAGCTCAGAGGTTAAGATGCTGAGCTGCAGACAGTTTGAGTTCGGCAGTTAGAGACCCAAGTGCTGCATGACAGAGTGAGCTCCTGTCTCTGGCCCCAGCTCCTGCCAATCTAGCAGTTCGAAAGCAAGACAGTGCAAGTAAATAAATAGGTACCACTTCAGTGGTAAGGTAACAGTGTTCTGTGCGCCTCGGCGTTTAGTCATGCCGGCCACATGACCACGGAGATGTCTTTGGACAGCGCTGGCTCTTCAGCTTGGAAACAGAGATGAGCATCGCCCCCTAGAGTTGGATTTGACTAGCTTTCGAGCAAGGGAAACCTTTACCTTAACCGAGAGTCTGCCTCTAAAGGCCATTTGTACGTGTGATTAGGGATGGGCATTCAGATAGTTATGATCCGAATATATATCTAAAAATACTTTATTAGTATTTTTCAGGTATATCTAGATATCCACAGCTATACTCAGGATACTCAGATTACCAGTTTTGGGTCCTGAATCTTTCAGGAAATATTCAGACATGTCCAGGGCCAGCATTTTAGGATCCCAGGCCTGTTTTTCTTCCATTTTACTGGATTCCTGGGCAATGGGAGGGAGGGAAAGGAAGCAACTCTCCCTGGTAATGGGATCAGAGAGCACTAGACATGTCTGCCCAGTCATGATGGTTCTCTCAGAGCCATCTATGGCTTTCTAAGCATGGGCAAAGAGGAGAAAAAACAGTCCTTCCCTATAGCTTGACTCCACTGCAGGGCTAGATTTTCTGGAGTCCTGGTGGTGCTTGCTGCTGCAGCTGCTCTGGGCTGTGCCTTGGAATTTCTTCTGCCCGCTACTTCCTGCCTGGGAAGGCTTTCTTTTTGCTCTGTGCCTTGACATCTGCAGAAGTGTTTTGCCCACAGTGGACTTTGTTTTAAAATATTATTTCAAGTTCTTGTGTTTGTTGTTTTTTCCTGGGGTTTGTAGTTTTAGGGAGAAGGAGCCTTTATTTCCATTCTGGTTCTTAAAAAAAAAAAATCCTTGGTTTTATTTTGTACTGTTTTGAAAAGGCTCTAAAAGGCTTGTGTTGTTTTGTTGGGTTCTCTTCTCTTGGCTTGTTAAGGAATTTCTAACTGCTCTGTATTTTCTCTGTTTGTGCTTTGGGGGAAGGGGTTCCAAGTTGGATTTTTTTTGGCTCTGTTGGGCTTTATTATTTATTTATTTAATTCATTTATGCCCTGACTTTCTCCCCAGCAGTGTTCCCTCTAAGCTGAGTAAGTGTGAGCTAGCTCACAGTTTTTTAGCCTCTAACTCACAGATTTTTGTCTTAGTTCAGGAAGGATGGCTCCAGAGCTAATTTATCCAGTAGCCAAATCAATTGCTCACAACTTTCATGCCAGTAGCTCACAAAGTAGAATTTTTGCTCATAAGACCCTACAGCTTAAAGGGAACATTGCTCCCCAGTGGGGACCAAAAGTGGCTTACATTATTCTGCTCTCCTCGTTAACCTCACAACAACCCTGTGAGGTAGTTAGGCCAAGAGAGTGTGACTGGCCCAAGGTCACCCAGTGAGCTTCCATGGCACAAATGGGGATTTGAACCCGGGTCTTCCAGATACTAGTCTGACACCCTTACCCAATCAACCACATGAGCTTACAACATTGACCCTGAATTCTGCTTGGCGTCTCTATCTCTTGTGTAAACCGTTATGCCTTAGATTCTCTGGTTTCACTTTAGTTTTGCTGAGAGTGACTGGCTCAAGGTCACCCAGTGAGCTTCCATGGCAAAGCAGGGATTTGAACCTCAGTCTCCCATCAATACAGTTTCCAAAAAATTGAATTATCAATCGGTGCTGTTTGTTTGAGTTAGGGAAAAAGAAATTAACTCTGATCTATTTCTCCTGATGTGGTCACCTTTTCACTCAAGAACTGTGAATGTCAAACTTTTTTAAAAAACTTGAAAAAAACAACAACACTGATTTTGAAATACACGTTATGTGAGTCAGTGTGATGTTATTTCAAAGATGCTGCAAACTTGTGCCATTATATAAGTCTAGCATGTGAAAGAAGGAGAAGTGATTCACTATTGGTTATGCACTACAGATGCCTAGAAATCTTTGGTACTATAATTGTGTTACCACTCTGTAGCATAAAGTGGGGGTCCTATCCCATGATAAAAAGTGTAAAAGTGTTTGGACAGCATCTTTCTTTGCCTTGTGTGTGGATAGGAAATCAATGGAGGTTGGCTACAACTGCCTTTTTTCTTTCCCCCAAGTGTACAGTAGGCCATGACGCCAGAGTCAAGAGAAAGGTGAAGCATTGCAGAACATATTCTGTATGTGGTGTGATGATGGATCAAAGCATCATTACTTCCTAAATTTGTCCATTCTATTATAGGTAACACCACAAAGAACTTGGAACGCAGAGTGATTTCTTTTAATTCAATGTGAGAACAAGTCAGTATTGCCCAGAAGGACAAATGATGATGACGCAAACGAACAGGCCACGCAATGCACTAGGCTGAGACCTTCATTTTAATCACAATAAGAGCACTTCCTGCAAAGATGTGTGTGCAGCTAAAGGTCTTCATGGATGAGAAATTGATTAAGTAACCTGCCATCTATTAAGCATTAAAGAACTCTTGAAACTGAGCTTGTCTCCAAGGATCTATTTATAGGCAGCTTCCAAATAGAGCAAACACAAATTTTGAGGCTATCTACGTAGGACTTTGCTGATGTTGAGGCACAATTTAATTGAAGGACTTCCCAGGAAAGGCGTTAATTTTAATTAACATGAAGAAATAAAAGCTGCTTGTATTTCCTTTAGAAAAAAAGGGAGCTAGAGAGAGAGAATGAATCAATGCACACTGAACAAGAAAGTCAAATATGCAGATTTTTAAAAGGCAAGGCAATTTGTCCTTACAGTATTAGAAAGCACTGCAGATGGACTCTCTGACTGAATGCATAGTACTTTAAATTATGATCTGCTATTTATTCTACACTGCTACAGAGTGGCAGTGAATTAGATGGCAAACATTCATTTGAGCTTGGAGGATTCCACAAAGAGCAACAGTGATTCAGTTGTGATTAAGATTGCCATTATGTGCTCCAGCAACAGTCTGGGAGCCATTTCTATGTGAGGCAATGCTGAGCATGCCTGGACTTCATTGAACTGCTGGTGAGCAGCAGAATGGACAGGGATAGCCAAATGGTTCTTTCCCACCTCCACCTAATAAGTTATGTGAATTTATTGTCTCAAAAAATTGTCCAGATTTTTCTTGAAGATGAGGATTGGAAAACCACTTTAGCAGTCACTAGATATTTAGCTTTGGGGATTGCCTTTAGAGGGTTGGATTTTGATCTGTTCAAGACCTTTGAACCAAAGAACAGTAAGTTCTTTCCTACCTGATAGTGCTTTCTGTTCTGCCTATGTATCAATCAAGTGAGAAAGAACTGTCTGGTCAGCCCCACCACATTATTGTATCATTTATATATAGTATATAGCTGGGAGGGATTCTACTAAAGACCTGCACTGTGTACAATACAGCAACTTGCCTCCCCTACTACCAAACATGAAGAGAAATGGATGGGTTGGGGTGTGTGTGTGTCTTTTTGTTATATTTATTTATATAAAATATTTATTTGCCCACCTTTCTCCCAGGCAACCCAGGATCTAAGGCTGGTAACAACCATACTTGTTTCTGTATTCACCATGTTCACTTACATTGTACGTTTTTAATTGCCCCCCAAGCCGGAATAACGAGGCAGACAACAATGTTGGGTACTAACGGGCCACTTTATTAACTATCATAAAACATAACGGCAAATACAGAAGGGATAACAGAATTGCGGCATAGCAAGGCTACGGGTCAACCGACCCTTCCCTCGCCATCATGATCAAGGGCGAGCACCCAGCTCCAGAGGCAAGGCAACCAGTTGCCTTCACTCTGGCCAGCACGGCTAGGGTAATTGCCAGGGAGAACCCCCCCCGAGCCGCGAGGCTCAAAGGGAGGCAAATCCCAGGCAAAAACCTTTAGGCGGTCTGCTTTCCCCGCCCCGGGCCGCAGGGCCCAAAGACTGTACCGACAAGACCCCTACTCCCAAACGGGATATACGCCAGTGCTCCCCGTGCCGCAATCTGTTCGGAATAACAAACCTGCCAACTAAAGTGACCGCCTATTTATAACTCCACCACACTCCTCCAAGAACCTCGCTACAGCTACAGTTCAAAGTAGGCAAAAACACCCCCATCTCAGGCCAAAAGAAGAGGGTGAAAAATTCCTACTTGGCCCCCAACAGGATGACTAGCGAATGCCTGAACTGTAAACTGGGCGGGAGGGTGGACCGAGTGCAGCGAGGCGAGTGAAGGAGGGGGCGAAAGGCCGGCTCACAAAACCTCCGGCCCCGCCCCCTGCTAGGACCCGGATGCCGCTGCCTCTCTCCTTGCAGGGAGGCAAAGACGGCCCGCCACGGCACGCCCCTTTCAGGGGCAGCCCTACCCGGGCCGGATTGCCCCCCAAGCCGGAATAACGAGGCAGACAACAATGTTGGGTACTAACGGGCCACTTTATTAACTATCATAAAACATAACGGCAAATACAGAGGGGATAACAGAATTGCGGCATAGCAAGGCTACGGGTCAACCGACCCTTCCCTCGCCATCATGATCAAGGGCGAGCACCCAGCTCCGGAGGCAAGGCAACCAGTTGCCTTCACTCTGGCCAGCACGGCTAGGGTAATTGCCAGGGAGAACCCCCCCCGAGCCGCGAGGCTCAAAGGGAGGCAAATCCCAGGCAAAAACCTTTAGGCGGTCTGCTTTCCCCGCCCCGGGCCGCAGGGCCCAAAGACTGTACCGACAAGACCCCTACTCCCAAACGGGATATACGCCAGTGCTCCCCGTGCCGCAATCTGTTCGGAATAACAAACCTGCCAACTAAAGTGACCGCCTATTTATAACTCCACCACACTCCTCCAAGAACCTCGCTACAGCTACAGTTCAAAGTAGGCAAAAACACCCCCATCTCAGGCCAAAAGAAGAGGGTGAAAAATTCCTACTTGGCCCCCAACAGGATGACTAGCGAATGCCTGAACTGTAAACTGGGCGGGAGGGTGGACCGAGTGCAGCGAGGCGAGTGAAGGAGGGGGCGAAAGGCCGGCTCACAAAACCTCCGGCCCCGCCCCCTGCTAGGACCCGGATGCCGCTGCCTCTCTCCTTGCAGGGAGGCAAAGACGGCCCGCCACGGCACGCCCCTTTCAGGGGCAGCCCTACCCGGGCCGGATTGCCCCCCAAGCCGGAATAACGAGGCAGACAACAATGTTGGGTACTAACGGGCCACTTTATTAACTATCATAAAACATAACGGCAAATACAGAGGGGATAACAGAATTGCGGCATAGCAAGGCTACGGGTCAACCGACCCTTCCCTCGCCATCATGATCAAGGGCGAGCACCCAGCTCCGGAGGCAAGGCAACCAGTTGCCTTCACTCTGGCCAGCACGGCTAGGGTAATTGCCAGGGAGAACCCCCCCCGAGCCGCGAGGCTCAAAGGGAGGCAAATCCCAGGCAAAAACCTTTAGGCGGTCTGCTTTCCCCGCCCCGGGCCGCAGGGCCCAAAGACTGTACCGACAAGACCCCTACTCCCAAACGGGATATACGCCAGTGCTCCCCGTGCCGCAATCTGTTCGGAATAACAAACCTGCCAACTAAAGTGACCGCCTATTTATAACTCCACCACACTCCTCCAAGAACCTCGCTACAGCTACAGTTCAAAGTAGGCAAAAACACCCCCATCTCAGGCCAAAAGAAGAGGGTGAAAAATTCCTACTTGGCCCCCAACAGGATGACTAGCGAATGCCTGAACTGTAAACTGGGCGGGAGGGTGGACCGAGTGCAGCGAGGCGAGTGAAGGAGGGGGCGAAAGGCCGGCTCACAAAACCTCCGGCCCCGCCCCCTGCTAGGACCCGGATGCCGCTGCCTCTCTCCTTGCAGGGAGGCAAAGACGGCCCGCCACGGCACGCCCCTTTCAGGGGCAGCCCTACCCGGGCCGGATTGCCCCCCAAGCCGGAATAACGAGGCAGACAACAATGTTGGGTACTAACGGGCCACTTTATTAACTATCATAAAACATAACGGCAAATACAGAGGGGATAACAGAATTGCGGCATAGCAAGGCTACGGGTCAACCGACCCTTCCCTCGCCATCATGATCAAGGGCGAGCACCCAGCTCCGGAGGCAAGGCAACCAGTTGCCTTCACTCTGGCCAGCACGGCTAGGGTAATTGCCAGGGAGAACCCCCCCCGAGCCGCGAGGCTCAAAGGGAGGCAAATCCCAGGCAAAAACCTTTAGGCGGTCTGCTTTCCCCGCCCCGGGCCGCAGGGCCCAAAGACTGTACCGACAAGACCCCTACTCCCAAACGGGATATACGCCAGTGCTCCCCGTGCCGCAATCTGTTCGGAATAACAAACCTGCCAACTAAAGTGACCGCCTATTTATAACTCCACCACACTCCTCCAAGAACCTCGCTACAGCTACAGTTCAAAGTAGGCAAAAACACCCCCATCTCAGGCCAAAAGAAGAGGGTGAAAAATTCCTACTTGGCCCCCAACAGGATGACTAGCGAATGCCTGAACTGTAAACTGGGCGGGAGGGTGGACCGAGTGCAGCGAGGCGAGTGAAGGAGGGGGCGAAAGGCCGGCTCACAAAACCTCCGGCCCCGCCCCCTGCTAGGACCCGGATGCCGCTGCCTCTCTCCTTGCAGGGAGGCAAAGACGGCCCGCCACGGCACGCCCCTTTCAGGGGCAGCCCTACCCGGGCCGGATTGCCCCCCAAGCCGGAATAACGAGGCAGACAACAATGTTGGGTACTAACGGGCCACTTTATTAACTATCATAAAACATAACGGCAAATACAGAGGGGATAACAGAATTGCGGCATAGCAAGGCTACGGGTCAACCGACCCTTCCCTCGCCATCATGATCAAGGGCGAGCACCCAGCTCCGGAGGCAAGGCAACCAGTTGCCTTCACTCTGGCCAGCACGGCTAGGGTAATTGCCAGGGAGAACCCCCCCCGAGCCGCGAGGCTCAAAGGGAGGCAAATCCCAGGCAAAAACCTTTAGGCGGTCTGCTTTCCCCGCCCCGGGCCGCAGGGCCCAAAGACTGTACCGACAAGACCCCTACTCCCAAACGGGATATACGCCAGTGCTCCCCGTGCCGCAATCTGTTCGGAATAACAAACCTGCCAACTAAAGTGACCGCCTATTTATAACTCCACCACACTCCTCCAAGAACCTCGCTACAGCTACAGTTCAAAGTAGGCAAAAACACCCCCATCTCAGGCCAAAAGAAGAGGGTGAAAAATTCCTACTTGGCCCCC
Organism: Gekko japonicus; assembly: GCF_001447785.1. NCBI lineage: Eukaryota > Metazoa > Chordata > Lepidosauria > Squamata > Gekkonidae > Gekko > Gekko japonicus. The sequence goes on along the minus strand of NW_015168674.1, from coordinate 336,222 downwards.
AACAGGATGACTAGCGAATGCCTGAACTGTAAACTGGGCGGGAGGGTGGACCGAGTGCAGCGAGGCGAGTGAAGGAGGGGGCGAAAGGCCGGCTCACAAAACCTCCGGCCCCGCCCCCTGCTAGGACCCGGATGCCGCTGCCTCTCTCCTTGCAGGGAGGCAAAGACGGCCCGCCACGGCACGCCCCTTTCAGGGGCAGCCCTACCCGGGCCGGATTGCCCCCCAAGCCGGAATAACGAGGCAGACAACAATGTTGGGTACTAACGGGCCACTTTATTAACTATCATAAAACATAACGGCAAATACAGAGGGGATAACAGAATTGCGGCATAGCAAGGCTACGGGTCAACCGACCCTTCCCTCGCCATCATGATCAAGGGCGAGCACCCAGCTCCGGAGGCAAGGCAACCAGTTGCCTTCACTCTGGCCAGCACGGCTAGGGTAATTGCCAGGGAGAACCCCCCCCGAGCCGCGAGGCTCAAAGGGAGGCAAATCCCAGGCAAAAACCTTTAGGCGGTCTGCTTTCCCCGCCCCGGGCCGCAGGGCCCAAAGACTGTACCGACAAGACCCCTACTCCCAAACGGGATATACGCCAGTGCTCCCCGTGCCGCAATCTGTTCGGAATAACAAACCTGCCAACTAAAGTGACCGCCTATTTATAACTCCACCACACTCCTCCAAGAACCTCGCTACAGCTACAGTTCAAAGTAGGCAAAAACACCCCCATCTCAGGCCAAAAGAAGAGGGTGAAAAATTCCTACTTGGCCCCCAACAGGATGACTAGCGAATGCCTGAACTGTAAACTGGGCGGGAGGGTGGACCGAGTGCAGCGAGGCGAGTGAAGGAGGGGGCGAAAGGCCGGCTCACAAAACCTCCGGCCCCGCCCCCTGCTAGGACCCGGATGCCGCTGCCTCTCTCCTTGCAGGGAGGCAAAGACGGCCCGCCACGGCACGCCCCTTTCAGGGGCAGCCCTACCCGGGCCGGATTGCCCCCCAAGCCGGAATAACGAGGCAGACAACAATGTTGGGTACTAACGGGCCACTTTATTAACTATCATAAAACATAACGGCAAATACAGAGGGGATAACAGAATTGCGGCATAGCAAGGCTACGGGTCAACCGACCCTTCCCTCGCCATCATGATCAAGGGCGAGCACCCAGCTCCGGAGGCAAGGCAACCAGTTGCCTTCACTCTGGCCAGCACGGCTAGGGTAATTGCCAGGGAGAACCCCGGAGCTTTCGGGGCAGGCTGCTTACCCTTTCCCTTACCCTTGCCTTTTCCTGCACTTTTTTTGGGCCCCATGTCTCCACAGCAACCCCCCCACGGGAAGCTGCACACAAACAGTACCTCCTATCAAGCCCCCTGTAAGGAGATCTAAGCCCCCAGGAGGGCCAACGCAGGTAGCTGACTACCCAAGTGGGCCACACCCACTCAAAACAGGCGCGCAAGGCCCACCTAAAATGGCCGCCCTCAATGAAATGGCCGCCCCCAAAAACGAAAGTGAGCACCTGCACAAAATGGCTGCCGTGCTAGCCCGTCTGAGTCCCAACCCAGCCAGGCCCCAGCCCCTCTGAGCTGACTCTGTCCTCCCAAGCGACAAGGACGCGGTGAAGAAGGGGGGGGTGGTCAAAACGGGATGCCAGCACCCAGGCCCCCGCGGCGTTAAGCCGCAGCAGAGTCGCCCCGCAAGAAGCCTCTGCACACCGCCCCACCCCTTTGCCAGAGCCCACAGGCTGCCCCCCCAGCCAGGTACCACCCAGCCGTTCCCGGACCTTGCCGCCGACCTTCGGCTGCAAAAAGAGAAAAAACGGAGCCGCCCGCCGCGCCTTTCCCCCCAAGGCCCAGGCCGCCCCGCCCTGCTGCCCTTCACAAAACAAGCCTGTTGCGGCCTCCGATGCCGGCGCCGCTCCCGGACGCCGAGACGCTCCTCCTCCACGCCGCACCGGTCCCGGCCGCCCCGCACTCCCGCAGGCTGCAAACAAGCCTGGGAGCTTCCCCCGACGGCGCTGCTGCAGCCTCCCGGACGCCGTCCGCCGTACCGCCGAGGCCCCTGAACACCCGCACGCCGCCCCCGGCCCCCTCGCTGCCTCGCAAGCACCGGAGCTAACGAGCTCCCTCCTTCCCGAGTGCAGCGAGGCGAGTGAAGGAGGGGGCGAAGGGCCGGCTCACAAAACCTCCGGCCCCGCCCCCTGCTAGGACCCGGATGCCGCTGCCTCTCTCCTTGCAGGGAGGCAAAGACGGCCCGCCACGGCACGCCCCTTTCAGGGGCAGCCTTACCCGGGCCGGATTGTATGATATTTATATGTATTTCTTATGTATAATGTATGCTCAGTTCACAAAAGGGAAAAGCGAAAGGATAACAGAGATATATTTTTCCAGTTAAAAGTGGGGATGAGAAATTTTAAATGATCACACATGCACAAGCACACCCCACGTGCCCAGTACTGAGAATTTTCTAGATGGATACAGTGATTTAGGATCACTCAGGGCTCAACTATATGATGCATTTCTTCACTTGTTTGCACTTCCCGTGTTCTCCAAAGCCGCACAGCAGCTGCAGGGAACTGCATCTTTTTTTAAAGGTGGGGGTTTAGAAGGGTGCTGCTGGGGAGGAAGGACTCCTGTTTCTCTCCCCCCTCCCCCGGCCACAGTTTCCTCATGTGAAAACCATGCTGGGGGGAATTATTTTGCCAATTTTGCCATTCCATGTGGAGCATCTGCGTGTGGAGCATCAAATTCAGTGGAATAACTTTCCCCAATGCTGTTTTTGCATGAGAAAACTACTTGTGGGGGGAAGCAAGAGCCATCCCTCCCCCATGGTGCTGTTCCAGAGCTCCCCCCCCTTTTAAAAAGCAGTTTCCAGCAGCTGCTATGTGACTGGAGGGAACATGGGAACACAAGTGTAAACAAGGGAAGAAATGTAATGTGTAGTTGACCCCTCACACAGCCTCCTGCTCCAAACTGTGTCAAAGAAATACTGCACTTTTTTGCAGCCAAGTGGTAGGTATCACAGGTAGTGACTTAAGCATACAGCTGTAACCTCACATGATCTCCAGTCCATAGGATAAGATGCTAAGGAAAGGATAATATGGTCTGCCTTGTTTCCCTCTGTTGTGTCATAGTTTCCCTCTATTTTCAGTGACAAGGAAGGCAATGTTCACATGAAATATGCCACAGTTCCAAACTATAATTAAGACTGAAAATAAATTTAACACAAGTTCAAAATTTGATAAAATTACATGTACATTGTTCAGTTTTTCATTTGAAATCATTTCCCTTTTGAAACAGAACGTTAATTAATATTGGAGAAAAATTAATATCAAGGTAATAGTGTTACGTTTCTACTGGCTAACAGAATATTTGCAAACCTTTCCTCCAATAAAATATCTACATATATCAACAATATTAAATTATAACAATTGGGATATTCCAGTTTTTGCAACCAGACTTAAGATAGGAAATTGGATCATATCCACAATGAATGGAAAGAGTTCCTGCAACAGATCTCTCCCCCACATTTCCTTACAGTCCCTGAAAAGCTGCTACTGAGTGTTAGGGAGTCTCTGAAGAGAATGAGATTCAACATGGAAAACTGTATCAAGATAGACAAACAGCTAAAATCACCTAAAGTCACTCCCTTACCTAAATTCTGGCACCATTTGAGGGAAAAACACAACCAATTAGGGAGAAAGTAGTAACTGCAAATTTCTATCTGTCTAGGGCATATCTAGGTCCTTTCTCCAAGGAGCTCAGAGGGCATGGTTCTTATTCCTGACCCTGTGAGATATGTTAGACTGAAAGAGGAGAGTGACTGGCCCAGGTCTCTCAATAATAATAATAATCATCATTCCATTTATTGATCGCTCAATCCATGCAGAGCTGCCGGCTCTGAGCGATTTACAGTTACTCGTGAAATTCACATGGGACTAACAATGCTGGGGGTAAGGGAGGACAACATATAGTAAATAAATAAATAATAAATATATCATTTAAATCGCACACATTTTTGCAGTTGTCGAAATATGGTTCGCTGTAAGGTCCAGTAGTGTTCCAGCAGCACTCCTTCGGCAGCACTCCTTCGGTCGCTTGATGTCATCATCATTGTCTCAGTCGCAGCGCACCACTGCCACCGTCTGGCCAAATGGCTTATTGCAGCCTTTTTCTTCAATGCTGCGTAGATCTTCCCCGGCTTACAGAGCTTACGCACAGACCCTCCAATTGGCTAACACAACCCCCACTGGGGGGGTTTTGTGTGCCCACTCTCTCTAAGTAGTGGTACCCATTTTATCTACTCACCGAAGCTTTCGAACTGCTGGGTGGATCGCGAGCTGGGGAAAAGGACTGGCAGCTCACACCAGTGCGGGGCTTGAACTGACAGCAGTCCTGTTCAGCTCTGCTGTTTTAACCAGAGAATAAATCCCCTGTGCCACCGCTCCCCTTTATGGTAGAATGGAGATTCGGATCCCTGCCTCCCAGAGTCTAGTCCAATGTTCTAACCAAGACTGGTTTTCATTTCCCTCATTCTGTTCCTTGGAATCCCCATGCTGCCCTTATGGCATTTGTTCTGTTTAGGGTTTATGCACAGATTGCAGTCATTTTCAAACAGGAGTCAGTATGTGTGTGTGAGGGTACCTTTTGAGGAGGCACAGATAATCTCAGAAGGGCAGGATAAAGGGGAAATATCAGTTCCATAAACTCCTTTGGTTCACAGGATACAACCCAATACCTTTTATAGGATCTGAAAATGGATTGCTTCCAATGGTCATCTATATCAATATAGCACTTTAATAAAACAAAGGGTTTTAGATTCCATCTTAAAAGTTGTAATCTATCTTTAAATCCTATCATGATCAAAATATTGTTTAAAAAACTTTCAGCCATATTGTAATCAGGTCCATGCTATGGTGGGAGGGGAGAGATAGTTCAGTGATTAATGTGGAATCTTTTTCTGCATCCCAAACTGAATGGCATTTTTGTATCTTAGTAAGACATTCTGTCACCTAGATAAGGAGTTAGAGAGAAAAGTGAGTCAAAGTCATGATAAAAATTAAATGTTTGTTTTCATTAGAATTAATCTAATGCAATATAATGTGCAGAGAGATCAAAATATTTCAGGCTGCAGTCACACGGAGCATTAGCCAAGCGATGGAAGACAGGCAGAGTTTCCGGGCGCGATCTCACCGGCACATCTGGGAAGCATAGCACTTCCGTCGCTCAACTGAGGCTTCCCGCCGAAAACACGCAGCAAAAAACTAGTACCTCGGAGGTACTAGTTTCCGGTAACTGCGGGGCAAGGGCAGGCGTCTGATCGCGTTCCCGGAGGCATCCGGCGCCCGCCCATGTCCCCTTGCGAAAAAGTTTTTTTCCCCCACATCTCCGTGGATGCGCACAAGCACCCAACGGAGCATGCGCAGTCGTGGTGTACACGAAAAAAAACCTTCCAGTTTGCCGCACCGCACGCTTCTTTTTTGCGCGCGGAATTGTCTTGCAATCAGCACCTCTCCCTTCCCACGGAACCTCCACGGTACCTCAACGGGAGGTCTGATCTCTTTACCATGCGTTAGTTTGCCCCGGGGCAATCTGCCACGCTTCCCCCCCGCAGTTTCCTGCCTGTGTGACCGAGGCCTCAGTTGTTTTGGTCCCACAACTAAAAAGGGAAAGGCTATGGTTCAGTGGTAGAGCATTGCTTTGCATGTATTAGGTCCCAGATTCAGTCTCTTGCATGTCCAGTTAAAAGGAACAGGTTGCAAGTGAACATGAATTCTTCCTTCCTGAGGCTTTGGGGAGCTGTTTCCAGTCATACTATATAAGACTGACCTTGATAAACGAGTGGTCTGATTCCGGCTCCATCTACACATTACAAAATCCTTCTCTGTGTTAGGTGAAAACATGAGGACTTTGTATCACACATCTGATGAAAATTTTGTGCCTCCCAGAAGCACACTGGCTTTTTCCTGTTTGTAAATTACTACAATTTGGGCATGAACCCTCAACAGAGCAAATACCACCAGGCAGCATTGGGCATAGCACAGTGGGTCAGAGGACAGCTTGTTCTTGGTAGTGGGCAAATACCCTGGACATCACTGGCAGATAGATGGGAGCCACAGACAGGAAGACATACAGAGGTGGATGGGTGGGGGGAAACTACCCCCAGCAACATTGAGCACAACATAGTTGAGTGAGCAAGTGAGAACAGTCCTGGAGTAGAAGTTATAAGAAGGGAAGAGGCAGCTGGAGGAGGCAGCAGATTAAAAAAATGGCATACCCTTTACTGTTGACTGGTGTGTGCCATTCTCTGTTACTCAAAGGGCACCTCAGGGAAGCCCAGTGATGATAGGTTGACCTTAAGGGAATGGATTGAACCTCAGACCTTCTGCATGGATACCCGACTGTTAGTAGCTCTCTGTGGTCTCAGACAGAGGTCTGGAGATGCTGGAGATTGAACCCCACAAATCCAGGTTCCAGAGGTGAACAGTGTACTGACACTGTCCCCTGCCTGAGAGAATACCTGTTCACTAGGCACACAGGTTGGTGGGCAAGATATCGCTCCTCCAGCCATCTTGGCCAGACCTCCCCAAATAGATGCCTTCTCAGACTAGTAAGTAGGGTTGCCAGACCCCTGCCCGGGGTGGAGGAACCCCTGGTTTTGCGAGGAGTTTCCCCACCACCAGCCAGCTGGGGAAAACTCCCAGAGAGGACCCAGGATCCCCCTGCTGGCTGCCAGGTAGGACCTGGCAACCCTACTAAGAGTCAGCTTGCAGGGCTCCTGCATGTGCACCACCAGCTCCGCCTCCACCATGTCTTCCCTCTAGCAAAACCATGTCAACACCAACCAAGGGACACTGAGATCTCTGCCCCCCGCCATGTTTGATGTCAGGTCATTTGGGGGAAATTTCACTTTCTTTTCTCAAACAGCCTAACCAGGCTGCCTGGGGGATGGTTTTTATTTCCTCCTCTTGCGAGCAGCTTAGGTTGCATTGTATGGGAATCAATGGGACTCTAACTATTTAGGAAGTATTCCAAATTTGTGGAACTATAAAATTCTAATTCAGAAGTATCCATAACAATTCTGAATATAGCGTAATTTGGTGACTTCAGATATTTCTGAACATGAATTGTGCATCCCCTGTATACATGTTACAGTAATTGCATTTACATCCTGCATGTACATGTGCACTCAGGGATCAGTACCTGCATAAATGGTGGGTTTGTATCACACATTCAGCTGCAAATGCAGTGAACATAACATTAGAATTGCTCACCTTATGTACTTAAGACAAACGTACACTGTACACAGATTGTATGCGCATTCAGTGTAACCTGTGTGCAGGGCTAGTATAAGACATCATATAGTGTTCCTCAGTGCCCCCCACCAAATACAGTGCAAATGATGCAATCTCTTTTATTGAACCACATTAATCTAATGGAAAAATAAAGTAATAAAAGTTTGCATATTCGAGCTGGATCTGAAAATGGTTTATTGTTCCTTTGTTTCATCTATTTTTCTTCCTTCCTGTTATTGTTTAAGCAGAGGTCCCACTATCATTGAATTATGTACCAATTTACACAAGGGGGGAAACTTGAGTGGAAATATATAATATGCCCAATCATAGCTAAAATGGCCTGTCAAGAATGCAGACTTCATGTTGAACAAATTTGAAATTTAATCTCCGACCAATTCATTCCTGTCATAATTGTTAGATTCATTATGTTATAAACACTTCTGAAGGAGAAAGGGGTAACTTTTCATTAAGAAAGGAGGATTAGGTTCTGCCATTATTGTTTTCTCAGCTAGTATCAGTTTCTGATTCAATTTCACTAAGATTCATGTCACCCTAGCTCAATGTCCTATATTTCTCTAAAACCAAACTGTTTCCTAAGCGTTCCAAATGTATTTTAATTACAAGGGTGCCTCCAGATTCTGCCTTGCTAGGAAAAACCAGTGGAATGGTACAGAATAGTACATATAACACTGGAACAAGTACAGAACACATAGCATTCATCCAACCCTGATTTTATTCAGAGCTCCTAGTAGTGCTGACAGGCAGTATATGAGAGAATATAGGACACTATGACGTACAGTTGTTTGGTAAACTCATCTACACTCAGGTTTTCTTCTGAGACTTTTGCATGCTACTCCCCCCCCCTTGTAGCCATCATTAGACAAACAAAGCCACCCTCTTATACTTAGTTTAAAAAGAAAAAAAAGTCAGCATCTGGGACCAGGGATGCCACAAATTTAACATCAAGTATGTTCAACAGTCAATTTTACTGTGATCAAATGCAATGATCAGAGGTAAGGCAATTACCCAGACTGCTGAGTATTTTATTTAAACCATAGCATTTATTAGTTGTAAATTTTATTAGTTGTTATAGATTAATTTCTTCATTACTGATTTATAAGATGTTTAACAGTCTTTGGTTGCATTCAAGACAGTGAGCCACCATTTCTCATGACTATTGTGTGGTACACAATTCCTCTTATAACGCTGCAAGGAAAGGGGCTACTTAAAAAAAATGAAAGCTGGGCATTCAGAAATTCAGGCAATAGATCATTAGATCATTAGCATGCACTTTTGCAATTAGAGGGTGTGTGTTTTTTAAGTCCTCAAAAAGCCCTGTAGTGTCATGGTAGGTAATTTGGCATCCATGGCTGTAGGAAAACCCTGTACCCCTCTGTTAAGAAGGAATGCAGTTAAATACCTTTTCAAATACCTTTTCAAATAGCCACAAAAGACCAATGGACTGCCACGGGAAGTGGTGGTGGCTACAAGCATGGACAGCTTCAAAAAGGAGTTAGATAAGCATATGGAGCAGAGGTCCATCAGTGGCTATTAGCCACAAGGTATAGATAGGGACTCTGGGGCAAGTGATGCTCTGTCATCTTGGTGCTTGGGGGGGTCAACAGTGGGAGGGCTTCTAATGTCCTGGCCCCACACTGGTGGACCTCCGGATAGCACTGGTATTTCTGGCCACTGTGTGATACAGAGTGTTGGACTGGATGGGCCTTTGGCCTGATCCAACATTGGCATCTCTTATGTTCTTATGTTCTTATAATTCAAAAATCAGTTCCCTGTTTGCAACTAGCAAACAGTATAGTGAGCCAAACTAGTGGGTGTTCAAGCATCCTTATCTGGAACTCTAATCCTTGGACTACTTCAAATAAATATCAGTTAAACTGATTCTTATAGAGATGTATACAATTTGACAGTAAAGAGTGTCATCAGATCCTACAAATGTTTCAACATGAATTCTTCAGAGATTTTATGTGAATGAGGCTAAAAGTGCACTGTATGTCAGGAATTGGACTCTGCCCTAATCAGCTGATCTTGCTTCCCACCCATTACTCTGTGCTGAGCTCAAAGTTAGCCATATGTTCCATAGCACCATTAATTTAGCAATAACATTATTTACTAAGGCTACCGCTGGTACTTGCATTTACCAGCATAATCATGCATAGAGTCCTGAGCAGAGTACAGTAGCTTTGTTCCAGGAACCACTGAAGCAAATAATAGAGATCCAGTGACTCGCAGCCTCCAACTTCAGGGAGTATTTATTTCGGTAAACTACACTACTGCTGCAATTGGTTGGAAGCACAGAGCATTGGCAGGCTAGTTAACAAAGACCACAGATTTTTTAAAGTCTGGCTTTAATTTTACAACATCTATGCAAATAGAGAAAATATTTCTATGTGGCTGTTGTGTACTAACTATGGCCGCGCACGCGGTCGGATTCACACATGGCCATGTGAACCAGCCGAGCTTCGCTGTCTCCAAACAATAGCCTGAGAGAATCTGAGAACGGTCAGTTCAGATCCTAGTGTGTACCTATGGGAATGGGCACTATGTAAATAAACCAATCACGGGTGTGTGTGGGTGTGGTATAAAACGGACATTTAAGCAGGGCTCCCGCCCGGCTTGTTCATTCTAGTTTTCTCTTGCCTATCATAAAATTATGAGCTGATTCACTTTCTACATGTCTGGACCCAGGACTTTACACTGGTGATGAAAGTGGGATCCCGTGAGCATGCCTGACCACACTTCTGACTCTGCAGTCCACACCGAGCATCGCACCATGCCTCGAGACAGCTCACCACACCCCGCATCACTCCTCCTGTCATCATGGCTGCTGCTCCGGGACAATTTACATACCAAAAACAATTTACGTACCAAAGACAATTTACATACCAAAGACAATTTACATACCAAAGACAATTTACGTACCAAAGACAATTTAAAAATCACCATCTTTGATCCATCCCACCCCGAGCTGTGGGAAGCCTGGGTCGAACAACTAAAGTACTTCTTCGAGGTCCAGGGGATGACTGACACCAGTAAGAAGAAAGCATGGCTGCTAAGCACATGTGGGGTTAGCACAATCTGCCTGGTCCAGAGTCTAATCATGTCCAAGACTCTGGAAGCAGTCACCTATGAGGTAGTAAAGGCTTTAACCAACCATTGTGCGTCTAAACCATCCAAAATGGTGATGCACATGGACTTTTTTGCATGAAATCAAAGGTCAGGAGAATCGGTCACAGACTTCATGGCTGACATCCGCAGACTGGCGATTAATTGTGCTTTTCGGACATTGAGGATGCCCTGTTGAACCAATTCATCTGGGGCATCCGAGACCAGAAGCTCCGCAGGCAGCTCATCGGCCTCAATAACATCACATTAGACAAGGCACTCCAACCGGCCACTGCATTTGAAAAAGCCCAACAGGATTGCCAGGCACCTTTCACACACCAGACTTCAGACTCCCTGGCATCAGATGCCTCAGACAGGGAGGAGATTCTACAGGTACACTGTCCAGCCCACTGGGACCACCGGCCATGAAGCCCAGTACCCAAACACTGTGTGCCAACTGCGGGAAAGTGCATGAACACCATTTGTGCCATTTTCGGGACGTGATCTGCAGAACCTGTGGCAAGGCCAGACACCTCACATGGGTATGCCGCTCCTGAGGGTCCCAACAACGGGTGACAACACACTACCAGGACACGGCGGAGCTCCACACTACGATCTCAAACCACCAGTATCAGGTAATGAATTTGCCCTGGGACGCCCCTAACAAAATAAATGTCTGTGTAATGATAGAGGGGTCCCCATGTGAGATGGAGTTGGACACAGGCTCTTCCTTCTCCATCATCTCGGCGGAGATGCTTAAGCAAATCTGCCCCGGGGGGGACCCCTCCTAGAGAAACCGGCTGGCCTCACCTTACGGGACTTCCAAAAAAAAACAGTGGCCGTCAAGGGGTGGGGCAAATTCAGAGTCCAGTATAAGGACTTTAACGGACTACTAGACTTGCTGGTAGTGGAAGGCCAACTCACCAGCCTGCTGGGACTGTCATGGTTTGGACCCCTGGGGTTCAGGGTGACCGGGGTAAACCACGTGTGGCCACAGGACTTTAATGTGTGCTATGAGTTCCCAGCCATATTTGATTGGATGCTTGGGTGCTACACTGGCCCCCCAGTCTCTCTTGACCCCATGGTACGACCCATCCAAATGAAGGCCAGATGGGTCCCTTCACCCTACAACCTAAAATGGGCATTGAAAATTGCCTGGTGGAACAGGGGGTCCTAGAATCACTACCACACGCATGGTGGGAAACACCTATTGTCACCCCGGTAAAGCCCAACAGGGATGTCCGGATATGCACAGACTACAAATATACGATTAATAAAGCACTCCAGGATCACGCATATCCAGTCCCTGTTGTCAGCCATGTCCTCGCATCCTTGGCCGGCATGAAGGTCTTTGGAAAACTAGATTTGGCACAGGCCTATCAGCAGCTACTGGTGGACAATGCCACCACAGAGGCCCAAACTATAGTGACCCACAGGGGGGCGTTCTGTATCTGGCGGCTGCAATTCGGGGTCAGTATAGCCCCGGGGAACTTCCAAAACTTAACGGACTGTTTCCTCAAAGGTATCCCCGGGGTCCAGCCATTTTTTGAAGATGTTCTTATTGCGGCCCCCAATGCTGAGACCTTTGCGGTTGTCCTGCAACACTTCAACGATGCCGGTCTCAAGGTAAAGCATGAGAAATGCCTATTGGGGTGCCAAGAATGGAGTTTGTAAGCCGCTCTGAAACACCTTTGGGTAGTGAAGGGTGGGGTATAAATCCAATCTCCTCCTCCTCCTCCTCTTCTTCTTCTGATGGAGACAGTAATTGTTTGGTCCGTGATGGTTCAGCGGTTAGTGTGGCAAGGTTCCTGTAGCCCGTTGGCTATTGACAAGGCCCGGCATAAAGCCAATCGTGAAATTCGTAGGGCGCTTGAAGGGGGCCTAGGCATGTATTTGCCCCATCCTAGCATAACGGCTCACGCGGTGAACCTCTTTAGGAGTGATGGAGTTCACCTGTCTGAGGAAGGGATGGATATTTTTCTGGAAGACCTGCAGCAGGTGATAGGCTCGGCCTTAGGTTTATAGTGGGCGCAAGGGCCTAAGCTGAGGCTTGACCTTTGCAGTGGCAGGTTGTTATCCTGAACAGATTGCGGCACGGTGACCACCAGTTTGTAACCCATTTGGGAATAGGGGTCTTGTCAGTACAGTCTTTGGGCCCTGCGGCCCAGGGAAAACATACCACCTAGGGGTTTTGCTTGGGATTAGCCCCCTTTGAGCCTTGAGGCTCGGAGGTCATTTTTTCCCCGGCAACTACTCTGGCCATGCTGGCCGGAGGCAAGGCATTTGTTTGCCTTCCCTCCGGAGCTGGGTGGCTCGCCCAAGATCATTATGGTGGGGGGGGTCTCCTGACCCCTAGCCTTGCCATGCCGCATTCTGGTATCCCTTGACAGTGTTTGCCGTTATGCTTTGTTGTAGTTAATAAAGTGGCCTGTTAGTTCCCAACAATTGTGTCTATCTCGTTATTCCGGCTAGGGGGGCAATAGATATGTTTGCCATATTTTTCACACAGTATAGCAAGCACTGCTCCTTTCATTAGAATCTTCCTTGTAGGCCCCCCATAATTAAAATTCACATAGATTTGTGAACATAGTTTACATTTACAGAAGCCAGCAGATGCCACATTACTGTTAAAATATTTAATATGATTTTTTAAAAATACACTGACTGAGAGTTGAGAAATAGGCACAAGCTGCATAGCAACTGTAGGCTCCTTCAACTAGGCATGTGCTTAAAATTATTTATCATCACTTAGCACTGTATGAGACTACTGGGTAATGAAATGCTTAAAAATGAATTGTATAGGATAACTGTGTGTCATGCTATTAAGCGGGCAATTAATAATTCAAAACATATGCATTTCATCTTATCAGCTATACAAACGGCAGGCACTTGCTTATATGCACGTTTATATCTTGGAAAGGAAACATAAAATTTACAGTTTTAACTTCTTTACCTGTTCTTCACCAGAGAATGCCTAGAAAATGTACACTAGAAAATGTACACTATGGACAATCTAATAGAGGCTACCAGTGAGATGAATACTGGAATTATGTTCGCTTGACAGGTACTCCATCATTAAATTGAATTGAAGTGGCAGAAAGTGTGTGTGTGTTTTTCTGGTATAGAGAATTTATGCTGACATTGTACCGCCCCTGTACTATTGTTATAGACCACCTGTTGGGCAATAATGAGGGATAACACAGCTTAATTTGGATCCTATGGTCATCCAGAGTCAGTGCCATCTCTTATGGAGCTTGTACCTGCAAAGGGCATGGTAATGAACAGTTTAAGTGGCAGGGACGAGGACCACTGAAGCACTGGTCAGACTAGTCCGCTATCTTGCTTCTCACAGTGGTCAACCGGTTGCTGTGGAAGGCTCTTTGTTGCTAAGCAACTCCACTGCATCAGGCTTCTGCCACAAAGAAGCCCTTTTCCTGCCCACTCTTCAGATGTGAGATTAGCTAGTCACTTTGAGGCAGAGCAAGAATGTTTTAGATCAGTTTTAATTGGCTTATAGAAGGATCTTGCTCTTGCTCTTGGGTGCTCTATCTCTCTGTCTACATCACATTGTTTAGGAGAGGGAGGATCAGGGCTCTAGTCGGGGGGGAGCTCTCAGGTACGGAGCTCCGGAAGAGAACCTCTAGGGGGTGGGGCGGTCACGTGGTGAAGCCCCGCCCCCTTCTTTACCCCGCCCTCTGCTTCGATCCTCATTCCGTTTGGGAATGAGGATGAAGCAGGAGGGTAAGTAGCCGGGCCTTCTGACACACTTCCGGTGATGTCAGGGGGTGTGGCCTTCTGTCACTTCCGGTGATGTCAGGGGGCGTGGCATATGCAAATAAGTTATGCTAATGAGTTATGCTAATGAGCTCCGGCAGCTCTTTTTCTACAACAAGACCCCTGGGGAGGATAATCGTATTATTCTGATCCTGTTGGTTAGGCTCTAAAGAGGGAGTTTGGCAGGATTAGTGCAGGTGGATTGACTCAGTGAAGGAAGCCACAGCATTTATTTTGCAAGATCTGAGCAAGTCTTTTAAAGATAAGGCATTTGGGAAGTCATTCATTCATAGGGTTGTTCTAAGTCAGAAGCAATGTGACATAACACAAATATATACTGGAAATTTATTGTAGATCGGCAAGCACTCTGAGCCACTTGAGGATCTGGAAGTACCCAAATCGACCATTCATATCTGACCAAGGGGCAGGAAAGGAGCTCCCTCAGTAATGTAAGACAGGGGCATAATCATTTGAACCCTTGTACTGACTGTGAGATAGGGTTACCAGGTCCCTCAGAGCAGCTGACGGGGGATGGAGGTACACTTACCAGGAGTGGGGAGGAATGTTCGTGTTAATGAATAAAATCCCAGTCGAACCCATTAGGGAGGTGTGCCATTCCGGCTGCTGCTTCACAAACCAGCAGTGAGAAATGGGAGGGCATCACACTAAAACCATTAAGTGACATAATAATTTCTAAATAGCACTCTAGGATTCACCCAGATCTCTAACAACTGACTTGGGAGTGAATCCTAGAGCATCACCCCAATGTGATGGGGTTTTGTGCAGGAAGTGATATCTCATATCAGCACAATGTCAGTGAGTATGTCCCTGCCCCTTCCATTTCTCCTGACAGGTTTCCAGCCACAGCTGGAAACCCTAGAACCCATGAATCATCAGTGGTATTTATTTCTGGGATGGGTGGGCAAGTGGTCTACATTCTGATCTTCCAGAGCCAAAAAATATACCCCAAAAATACCTTACCAATATTTTCCAGGTATATTTTAGCATCCCAAAAGTATCCAAGATTTTTTCAGGAAAACTGGGGGGGGGGAACCCTCAAAAAATCCCAGATATTTTTGGGAACTGGGAAGATGGGGGGAAACAGCTGAGAGTCATGGAGACTGTTTCCCCCACTTCTTCTGCAGGAAAGAATCAGGGAAAATAGCTGAGAGGTGGGGAGACTGCTCCCAGTGTCTTAGCTGTTTCCCCCTGTTTTCTTTTGCAGTACCTTTAAACCAGGCTGGTTTAAAGGGACCGGAGAAAACTTGGGGGGGAAACAGCTGAGAGGCAGGTGCAATGTGCTCCCACCCCTTAGCTGTGTTCTGCAGCTTTGCTGCTCCTGGGTTTGTTTGTGTCCCCCCCCCCCAATTTTTTAATCATGGTTCTATGGAACCTGGGGGGAAAATGGGATTTCTGAAAAATCCCAGACTAAATTTTTACCAGTATTGGGATCCAGGATTTTTTGGAAATCCCAAAATTTTTTGGTGTCCAATAGACCCGAACCAAAAATAACTGGGGGTGAAATTGCACACCCCTAGTCTCTTCATATGATCAGTCTGTAACATATATACAACTAATTCACATGAGATTGTTATTTGCAAAAGGGAAGAAATGAGCTCATATTATTTGGAAGACTACATGTTACATTTGTGATATGAATGGAGCACACTTGCGAGCATTTATTTAAAGAAGTGGAAGCCATTTTATATTGTTAGAACCAAACTTGATTCTCTTCAGTGTTGGTGGATGCACCACACATCCACTCACATTATAAAAACATTACATTGACAGAATCAAAGAGAAAGGGATGATCTCTGTTTTCATAAAACTCCTGGTCGACATCCAAACTCTGGGGAGCCTGGAATCACTTCCCATGTGTTTTAATACTTTGTTAAAGCATGCCTAGAATATTATAGAACCCAGTCCAGTATATATAACTTTTCTGACTTCTGAGCAATTCTAAAGAACGAAATAAAACTGTGGGAATCCTGAAATTAGCATTCTTTGCAAATGCTAATAAGAAACAGTCGACTTGTTACACTATAAAATTTCACAAAGAAGTCTCTTGTCCTGGGGTAATTATTTTCAAAGATTAACTGCAGCTGAAGTTCCTGAAACACTGACTGATTGATTATTTGTGAGTTGAGAAGGTAATGAACTTGACAAATTTGTGTGTGCTCTGCAAGCATGCTGAAAACAGTGCTGGGACTAGTTTATTGACTAGGGTCCTTGAGCCCTATTTGGCTGTGCAGAGAGCCTGATATACCCTTTGAACAAAACTCAAAGAGAAAATCTTCTTTTAAATGTCCAGAACTAAAAACTGGAACCCTGTGGGTGAAAAAATATTGTTTTGAATTTGATCATTGATTTATGGGCTGATATGCTAAGCCTTACTCATGGAAGTAACCCAACTTGCAGAGACCCAGTTAGGGTTGCCAGGCTTCTCAGGGAGGTTGGAGTCGGGGACATGGTGACAATACATCGGCAGCATCTCTGTGTCACTTCTGGGGAAATCCCTGAAGTGATGTAGGTTAGCTCCAGGAATCCCAAGGAACTCTACGGTAAGACCACAGAGTTTCTGGTGAATCCTAGAGCTACCCTACATCACTCCTCGGTTTTTACCGGAAGTGACATAACTTTACTTTCCAAAATATTCTCCCACCACTGCTTGGAGAGGTGGCAGGCAAAGAGTGCTGTCAGCAGGAGGCCTCTTGCCATAGCGGGAGGCCTGGAAGCTGTAGACCTAGGCCCTGTTCACACGTGGAATTTGTGGCGGGAGAGGCACGAATATTGGGCAGAGTATATGGGCATGATCACAAGGACACATCTGGCAAGTGTAGCACACCCGGCCATCACCGACCTGTAGCATCTGCCCAAAGATCTGGAGTTAAAAAAATACCTGGGAAAGCCTACTAGCAAATGGTTTGCTACGGGCCGTCGACCTACATGCAGGAGTCATTTCGTAGAAAAAGAGGTGCAGGAGCTCATTAGAATAACTTATTAGCATAACTTATTTGCATATCCCACACCCCCTGACATCTCCGGAAGTGTGTCAGAAGGCAACACCCACTGCTCAGGCTCCACTGGACTGTTGGATTGCTAGCTATTGGGGGAGGGACATGCAGATCTGCCCTCACAGGGGATGGAGAGCTTGTACCTGAAGGTGGGCTGGGGGGGGGCTTTGCAACTTACCTGCCTGCTTCTTGCTCCTCATGGCCCGACTGAGGGCTGCTAGGAACAGGGGGTGGGGCTTGTTGCATGGGCCCGCCCCCTGGGCTCCTTACTACCGGAGCTCCGCTCCTGTGTGCTTCCACAGGAAATGACCCCTGCCTACGTGTGATTGCTCAAGTGTGCTCTTGACACGTGCAGAAAACACCAGCCGACAAACAAAACCCCACTTTGCCGCCACGGCATCTGATCGCGTTCTGGCGCTTTAAATTGTGCCGGCGTGAAAAGCCACACCTCCCCCCCCACACGTTATCTGGCCTGCGTGACCGGGGCCCTAGTCCAGCAAAATTAACATATCAATATATTATAAAAGTTCTATAATTTCAATATCAATTATTATTTTATTGCTTTGGATTCAACAGTTGCACAAGCAGATGATGCATATGATGGCAGATCAAACACTTTGAACAGGTCTTCTGATGTTTAAAATGTGATTTTTCTCAACTATTCTTTAGGAAGTTTGATCTCCTGCCATCATCATGTCCTCTGCCTCCTAGTTCCTCTCTTCCCTCTATTGATCTTCTAGCCCAGCTCCCATTTAGTGCTATTACATATCTACACAAAAGTTAAAATGGCTAATAGTGCCACCCTAAGCAGAATTATATCGTTCTGAGGACCAAACTAAATGATACTGCATGCTTGAGTCTGCCAAAGAGATGTAGTGCCATTTTAGAGCCTGTTTTTTTAACCTTTTCCAAACACTATGAGGTCCCGATCCTGCTGGGTACTACAGCACAAGAGGATGAGGGTCTCCTTTCTCTATGACATGCTATTTTCAAGAGCCTTATTCCTTTGGCAGAACCAGAAATGTGGTATCTAGTTTGGTCCTGAGTCCATTGAAGTCAATTGACTTAGATGGGTGTAACGCTGTTTTGGGTGGCACTGTGAATAATACAGCAACCCTGCTGAAGCTTATTAGGTCTGGGTTTAGTCATTGTTTGGATGGGAGACCTTCTGGGAATCCTAAGAGCCATAGTGGTTAGAGTGTTGGAGTAGAGCTGATGAAGAATCCATGTTTAAATTCCTGCTCACTATAAAACATGCTGGTCATAATTTTGGGTGAGTTATTTCTCATTCATCTGAGTTACAGAGTTGCTTTAAGGATAAAATGGAGGAGGAGATGTATAGTGCCCTGAGTTTCATGGAAGAAGGGCAGAATAAAAATGTACTAAATAAATATGTTTGTATGCCACCAGTTCCTTGATAGAAGAAAGATGAGCTATAAGGATGGTTCCACTTTATACAGGAGATGTAGGCTGCTCATATCACACATTTTAAAAGGCAAAATGCTCCACAGGCCAACTAGGATAAGGGTTGGCCTTCCCATCAGATGGTCCTCATGTCCTTATGAGTCAGGCATTTGCTAGCTAAGCTACTTCCCTTAACATAAAGCAGTGTGAAACCAGCTTGTTGCTTTGTGGTCAGGCAGACATTTTTGGGTTCTTCTCAAACATACTGTTTATGTTTAAGGGGGAGGGGTCTCATCTAATAAATATACCTAGTCTTTGTGAAAGAGGTTAGACACTAATTAAACGTTGGTAGGATTAATGTGAGTTAGATGCTTCAACTTTGTTAATTGGCAAGAATCCTAACGTATCTTTTTTAGGGGAGTTAACCAGATCAGACTCTGCAGGCTGACTTGTCCAAAGGCCTGGGATGTAGGATTGCCAGGTGCAAGTTGGGAAATTCCTGGAGAGGTTGAGGGCGGCTCTTAGGGAGGGGAGGGTTTGGGCAAGAAAGGGGCCTGAGCAGTCCACCCTCCACAACAGCCATTGTCTCTAGGGAAACTGACCTCTGTAATCTGGAGGTCAGTTGAAATTCCAGGAGATATTCAGGCCCCACTTGGGGATTTGCAACCCTACTGGGAAGGGAACTCTTTCCATGTTTATCATCATCACTTGAATCAACATGCTGATTGAGATAGGGAAATAATGTTGATAAAGTGGCATCTCTCACAAGGCAAAGTGAAGTATGAGAACATAATAAAGGAGCCCTGCTGGATCAGACCAATGGTCCATCTAGTCCAGCATCCCATCTCATACAGTGGCCAACCAGTTCCTCTGGATGACCAACAGCAGAGCATGGAGGCTGAGGCCTTTCCCTGATGTGGCCTCCTGGCTCTGGAATTGAGAGACTTAAGCCCTGGTCACACGAGAGGTTTTGGGCCGGGAGAGGGACGGATTGGGGGCGCAGCAAATGGGCGCGATCCCACAGCAACATCTGGGAAGCGTGGCGTGCCCGTTCCCGATCCGGCCCTTCCACCCAAAACCCCACATCAAAAATAAACCACCTACCTAGGTGGTTCTTCAGGAAAGGGCGCATCAAGGCCGGCCATGGGATCACCGGCGCGTCCTTCCGCCGGCTCATCCCCGGCTCCTGGCCGAACTGCGCATGCTCAGACATGCGCAGTTTGGCAGCCTCCCCCTCCTGACTGTCGCTTCCTCCCCGGCATCTGATCATGCCGGGGAGCAACGGCGCCGTGGCTCAGGGGATCCATGGAATCCCGCCACGGCGTCTTTATTTTGGTGGGGCTTTTAAAAACCGCACTTTGCCCGGTTTTTTCCCTGCCGTGTGGCAGGGACTTTAGTGCCTCTGAATATGGAGGTTCCCCTCAGTCACCATGGCTAGTAGTAGATCCTCCATGAATCTACTGAATCCCCTTTTAAAGCTGTTTATTCCTGTGGCCATCACTACATCCTCTGGCAATGAATTCCACATTTGCATCACTATCTGTGTAAAGTACTATTTCCTTTTGTCCATCCTAAACCTACTGCTCATCAGCTTCATTGGATGCAGCTGGAGATCACTCAGAATTACAACTGCTCCCCAGAAGGGAGGGGGGAGGAGATGGAAAGCTGAAGTCAGACGGGCAGATCAAGGTAGGTTGATAGTTGGCTGGGAAGGAGATAGGGTTGCCAACTCCAGGTTGGGAAATTCCTGGAGGTTTGAGTTGTGGAGCCTGGAGAAGGTGGGGTTTGAGAAGGGGTGGGACCTCAGACAGGTACAATGCCATAGACTCCACCCTCCAAACCAGCCATTCCCTTCTTGGGAACCATTGTTGCCAATCTCCAGGTGAGGGCTGGAGAGCACTCAAAATTACAACTGTTCTTCAGGTAGCAGAGATCAGTTCCTCTGGAGAAAATGGTGGACTCGGTGTCATCATACCCTGCTGAGGTCACCACAGCAAATTGACACTGAGTGCTCAAGGCCGAGGCACCCGACCAGAGCCTCTTTCCAGAGCTTATTGTATTTTTTTTCCACAATGGGCCTTATTCCTAGTATAAACATAAAAATAAATACTGTTCTCATTTGCATGTAATTGTTAAAGATCCTGGAGCCCTGACAGTAGCAAATACAGTAGCACCCTCATTGGGGACTAAGGACCACATTCATCTTAAGGAGGGCTGCCAATTCTGGGTTTGGAAATTTATGGAACCTGGGGAAGACAGGGTTTGTGATGAGGAAGGACCTCAGTCAGAGAGTTCACCATCCAAAGCAGTCATTTTCTCCAGCAGAACTGTTCTCTGTCATTTGGAGATCAGCTGTGATGCCAGGAAATCTCCAGGCCTCACTTGGAGGTTGACAACTCTAAGTGACTTGACAAGTGCTATGCAACACTGGGTGCATTGTTTTTTCTGCATCAGGGTTTGAATTTTTGTTCCCTTTCCCACACTGCGACCCACTGGACAGAATACAGTCCTTCTTTTGCAGTGTCATCCTAAGCATAGTTGCACCCTTCTAAGTCTCTTTACGTCAATGGACCTAGAAAGGTGTAACTCGGCCTAGGATGGCACTGTTAGTCTCATTGCTTACCCTTCACCGAAAAGCAGGAAAAGGAGATGCAATTTAAACCTCGTACGCTATGTCTTCTTCTACTCTGTTAAGGAAAAAAAACCCTGTGTAAATAAAATTTGTGTGTGGGAGGAGTGGGAATTGCAGCAGCATAAGCTCCTTAATGAGCTCAAGAACAATACACATACCCACAAAAATCAGTCTGGAGCTGATTCTAATGGGCATCCAGTGCCTGTGCATCTTAAACAAGCGGCAAAAGTAGGCCAAAACCTCAAACAAATACCGAGCTGGAAATGATCTGTTTTGGTTCGCTGCTTTGAAAATGGCTTCTTCATGAAACTCATGAGTCTACTCGAGACACAGACGGATGAGCCAGGGATATGATAACCTGCTGCATGAGTTGATAGTTAATTGCCCATCATTCTTTTCTTCCCTGTCTCCCCATAAAGCATTTCACACCCACCTTGCACTGCAAAGGTAACAGAAAGTGCCATAAACCATTTGTCTCCTGCGCTTGCTTTCTGCATCGGTTCCATTGGCTTCTTCTTAGAGTGTTGGCAAGACAAGACAAATTGCTGGTTTTCCTTGGAAGTACTCATTGTGTCTTTTTCAAACAATGGCCTCTGTCCCCTATTCTAATCAGGAAAGCTACCTCCCAGAGTTAAGTACTAACTGATATCCCTATTATGGGAAAACTAATACTCTGGATCTACGTTATCTGGCAGGTAAGATAACTATAGAATCAGACTGTCCAGTTTGGATGCCTGTACAATGTACAACGCTTTAATTGGCAGGTAGTCTTACGGAAGGTCATAATGTGCCAATTCAGTAGAAATGCAGATCTGTGGCAGAAGCTTATCACCCAGGTTGAAGAACCTGGAGAAAACTGAAAATTCTACCTTGCAAGCAAAAAGGAGGATTTTTCTAATGCTTCTTACCAGACAAGCTATGGACATCATTATCATAATCTTACTTTGTCATGAAATATGTCATGCCACCTGGCATCAACACTGCAGGCCCATCTAGCCAAAGGTATATGCACAGCAGAACACAATGCGCTTGGTTATATATCCTGTCTCTCTTTGAAAAAAACAACAAGGGCTGATAGATACAGCTAAAACACAAATATCAAATACTGATTCATAAAACAGCACCAGGCTGCAGCCTGTTGAAAGGTGAGCAAACAGGGGGTGGGACTGAGCAGGTGGGAAAGCTCACTCCTGGGTAGAAGGGGGTCCCCGGCTTCTCTTCAGGAAGATTCATATAAACTTCCACAAGTCATTCAAAATGTATATGGGGTTAAAAAAATGTTGATACCTACTTTTATGTGACCGCTTTATTCAAGATGAGTAAGGGACCTGCGGTGGCTCAAGTGGTTAAGACGCTGAACTGCAGGCTGTGGAAGGTCAGTAGTTCAGTGGTTCAAGACCCGGGTGCCGCAAGACAGGGTGAGCTCCTGTCTCTAGTTCCAGCTCCTGCCAACCTAGCAGTTCGAAAGCAAGAAATTGCAAGTAGATAAATAGGTACCACTTCGGTGGGAAGGTAACAGCGTTCCGTGTGCCTTGGTGTTTAGTCATGCCGGCCACATGACCACGGAAACGTCTTTGGACAGCGCTGGCTCTTCGGCTTTGAAACGGAGATGAGCACCGCAACCCTAAAGTCGGATTCGACTGGCTTTCGAGCAAGGGAACCTTTACCTTTACCTTTACCTTTAAGGGTTCCTCAATATGGACTCTAGTTTTTGCCCCATAAAACAGTAAGCTTCCTTCCTGTCCCAGCAACCTGAGCTCTGCAATAAGACGCCGACCCCACATTTCAAATCTAAGTTGACATAAGGTAAGCTTGGACTTTCTTTTTATGGATGTCCCAGATCAGATACCAGCCTATTGTTGTGGCAAAAACCATCCCATTTGGGGGACAAAGTATATCTCTTGCTGGAGTCTGAGGATTAGGAACAAATAACATTTGCAGAGTTCCAAAGAGCAGCAGTGTGTGTGTATGTTGGTGGAGCGGGGGACTAGTATGGATTCGGCCCATGATTGTGGGTTGGTGCTGTTTTCCCAATTGAAAACACTACAGGGGTGCCGGTAGGTAGTCCCACCCCTACAAACTCTGTGGCCCTAGTTAGGGAACATTTGTGTGATTAGCACCACTTGTAAGCCACTCAGAGAACCCCTCAGAAAGGGGGTTTGAGCGGGATATAAAGTCTAAAGTTAAATAAATAAATAAAATAAATAAAATAGCCCCAGGCAGCTTTAATCCTCACTCAGCGTAGAACAAAATGTACAATGAAGGTATGTTCCATTATTTTCACCCAACAGTTGCCTAAAATAGCTGCGGGGGCATTTTTGATCAGGGAAACTGCTCAGTGGGAAGAGTTAAACCTCCTTTCCCGTGACCACCAGTCAACAGGATCAAACAGACTGATTATTTCCCAGTTCTTAACCAAGTACTAGCAGCTAGCAACAACCCAGAGGGGAGCACAGTTAGTGGCAGCCAAATTAAACAGAAGATCAGTGGCACACTACAGACTAA
Source organism: Gekko japonicus (assembly GCF_001447785.1). Lineage (NCBI taxonomy): Eukaryota > Metazoa > Chordata > Lepidosauria > Squamata > Gekkonidae > Gekko > Gekko japonicus. Next base: position 312,486 of record NW_015168674.1, on the reverse strand, counting down.
CAAAATTTATTCCATCATAAGCCTCCATAAGTCAGAGTCCACTTCATCAGATGCATGCAGTATACATACAAAGCAGATATATATATATACTTCATGTATTTCTAAGTATATTTATAACATTTATAAGTATATTTATACTTAAAGTTGCAAGCAACAAAGGGGAAAATTAGGGAGATGCTTCAAAGGGGGGTGCAATTTGAAACAATTTATTTATTTATTTATTTATTTATTTGTTAGATTTATACCCCGCCCTCCCCCGTAGGGCGGGGGATAAATCTAACAAATAAATAAATAAATAAACAATAAATCTAACAAATAAATAAATAAATAAACAATAAATCTAACAAATAAATAAATAAATAAACAATAGCCAATCAAAGAGAAATTAGTCTATCAGAGTGAGTAAAGAACTCTTTGAATTGTTCAAGATAGACAGAGAAGAATTAATATAGAATGAGATCTAATCAAGGAAGGTGGAGTGTGAAACATGATGAGCAAAATGAATTAACATCTGTTCGGAGACAGTCATGCTGGGCTATTACCACAGCCAGTTCCAGACATGCAGAGGGCCCCCCTCCCCTCCTATGCCCACCACCAGGATGCCTACTCACACTTCCCTTACTGCCCCCACCCACGTACCCCTACCTGCCTCCGCATTCTGCCCCTGCCTGCTCATGACCCCTCCCACAGCCCTGTGCATGCCCTTTCCTCAATGGCACTAGGAGGTGCGTGTGGCTGGGAATACCCCCTGCTGTGAGCATCACTATCTACACACTCTTCCCTGGCAGTACTGGGCAGCCCAGGTAGCCAGGAGCACAGGAGATGGAGCACTTGCAAGAAAGTAGCCAAGGGCAGGGTGAGCAGCAAGCTTCCATGGCAGTGTGGGCAGAATGGCACTCTGCCTCTCCAAACCTGGGAGGTAGGCTAGGCTGAGAGTGTATGACTGCCCTAGGCAATCCAGTGAGCTTCCACGGCAGAGTGGGGATTTGAAACCGGGTCTACCCAGACCTTTGTCCAGCACTTTATATGTTATGTCATGCTGGCTCTCTTCAGAGCAGAATGAACTTCCTCGGGAGGTGGTGGGCTCTCCTTCTTTGGAGGTTTTCAAACAGAGGCTAAATGGCCATCTGACAGCAATGCTGATTGTGTGAACTAAGGCCAATCATGAGAGGGAGGGCAGGCAGGACTGCATCAGTGCTTAGTTCTTGTGGCCCTTTCTTACACTTTCTTTTCTCCAGGTCAGTTTGGCCAGGGATCCTGGAGGGGTTTTGTCATCTTCTGGGCATGGAACAGTGGTCACTACAGGTGTGGAGGGGGAGGTATTTGTGAATTTCTTGCATTGTGCAGGGGGTTGGACTAGATGGCCCTGGAGGTTCCTTCCAGCTCTATGATTCTATGAACTGGATTAAAATGTTGTGCTGATTTCTTGAGATTGCAGTTTAGCAGTAGCTCACTATCCTTCCTTTGAAAATGAACAGAAATCTCCTGGGAATCTGCATGCACCTATTTCAGAGATCCTTAATGATGCAGAGGCAAAGGCTCTGAGGGAATGGACCTGCACAGTCCTGCTCTCAATTTTTCAGTTACCTAGTGACAGATGCCTCCAGCCCAAACCAGGATCTTTTACTTTACTTTACAATTCGATTTATATACCGCCCTTGACCCCTAAGGGGTCTCAGAGCGGTTTACAGGTATACTACTTATGTAGTTGTTATCCTAACCTAGGGCCACAATTCGAGGGGGAAGGGGCTGCCTACCGACACCCAAGCAGCACATTCTCTCTTTTTGTTGATTTCCCGGGCGGGCTTCGGATGCTGTTCCCGGCGCCTCAGGCTGGCCGGCGACTACCTCCGGCAGGCTTCTGGTGGACTCCTCCAATGCAAAACCGCTTCTGACTGCAGCTTCCGGCTTCCGTCCCTTAGGCTCCTGCCGCGCTGCGTCATCTCACTGTCATGTCGCCTCAACTCTGCCTCCATCCGGTTCAGTCGCCGCATTGCCAGTTGCCAGTTGCTCCGCCGCCAGTTACTCTGCCGCCATTGATGTTGCTGCCACTGCCGCCGCCAGCACTCCCGGCACACAACCATGAGGAGGGTGCCCCCTGCCACCTAGGGCAGGTACCCATTTGTCTACTTGCGAATGCTTTCGAGCCACTGGGTGGGCGGGAGCTGGGACTAGGGCCGGGAGCTCATCCCGGCCGCGGTGGGTCTCGAACAGCCATAGTGGCTGTTCGCTAGCGTTGTTACTGCAGGCGTTGTACTGCCTGCGCCACCGCTCCCTCCTGAGCATTCTTCTCTGCCTGAGCATTCTTCCCTGCCAATAGAAACCTCCCCCCCCCAAAAAAATGCACATGCCCTCTCTTCTGCGGTGAGAATTTTTGTTAAAGCGCACCTGCTATGCTTTGTGGCATGCTACAAACTTGTTTAGAAAGCGAAACGTCCAGGAATCCTACCAGTTGATGACTCAACTGCTACCACTGATGGCTGACACACTGGCAAACAAAATCCTAGACTGGTATAAATCCAGGTGCCACTTTGCAGCAATTGGGAAGAAAGATCAACCTGAAGACTGTAATTTTAAAACTGCTTCTTCCTAGCTGAGCTGTCTATTGTATTGGGGGAGGGAGCACTTCCCCCTTCCAGAATTACAGGGCTTTCTTTTGTGCTTCTCTCTCTTCTTTAAAACATTTACCAGCTTTTGCCATCTCCAGCATTTATAAAATTAATATCGATTTCCCTTTTCCATTTCCTTATTTCAAAGACCACCCCCCAAGCCCTTCTGCTGCTTATCGGCTAATCATTTCAAGAGGCAAAAGAACCTGGCTGCAAATGTTTAGCAATGTCAGGGCTTCCCCAGCAAAGGACTCCACCGAAGCAATCAGGCACACTTGCTGAAAACGAACAAAGTGAGCCTAATGGGCAGATAAAAGAGTTCGACGGTATTTCCCCAGTGTGCCTTACAGAGTATGGTCTTGATTTCCAGCATTTAAATCTCTGGCAAAAAGCTGCTTGCTAGACGGTTTAGTGCATCAGTTCATTTGCTACTGGCAGGGGATCCTTTGAAAAGAGCAATAATAAAATAAAGACAAGAAGGGGGTGGGAAATAATTCCTATTAGAGTTGCTTGCTACTTCCCCACCCCAGGCCGTCTGTGCTTTCCACAATTGCTTGGAAGAACAAAATTCAATAGGATTAGCTTCCCCCCCCCCATACCTGAGGTTTAATGGTGAGAATATTTATTTTTTGTAAGCCATTTTGAGCCTGCAGATATGGAGAAAAGTGGGGCACAAAATGCTTAACTTAATAAAGTTAATATCTTGTGCTTACACCTGTTGAACTTCTGCCTGTTTCATTATCAGGGAGACAGAACATCCAAATTCCTTTTGAATTTTGTTCTTTCAAGCAATTGTGCTTTTCATAATTGCTCGAAAGAACAACATTCAATAGGAGCAGCTTTTTCTATACTGGAGGTTTAATGGTGAGAATATTTATTTTTTGTAAGCCATTTTGAGCCAGCAGATATGGAGAAAAGTGGGGCACAAAATGCTTAACTAAACTATTGGCAGAGTTCAGGAAATAATCCAGTCCACGCTTTGGAGTTTACTTTCAAAGAATTTACTGCAACAGGATTATGCATAAAGACAATAACTGACTCGGGCCACTAATAAACCGGGGATGAGGAAGAAGAGGAGGAGGAAGAGGAAGAAGAGGAGGAGGATTTATACCCTGACCTTCACTCGGTGTCTCAGAGTGGCTTACAATTACCTTCCTCTCCCCACAACAGACACCCTGTGAGGTAGGTGGGCCTGAGAAAGCTCTGGGAGAACTGCTCTTGAGAGAACTGTAACTGACCCAAGGTCACCCAGCTGGCTGCCATTTGGAGGAGTAGGGAATCAAACCTGGTTCTCCAGATCAGAGTCCACTGCTCTTAACCACTACAACAAACTGCCTAGCTGTTGTTCCCTGCACAAGCACTAACACAAACTACTACACAGCAGAGAGAGAAACAACATAGCTAGGCTGAACTGCAAGAGAAAAATATTCCATAAACCCCAAACCCTAGAGAATGCTGCATAGCTCCCTCTAGGGCCCAAGTGGACTGAACTACTCCTTCAGCAACATTCTCAGTAATCAGACTCCTAGCAGGCTGTCGCTTCTCCGACACCCCTTCTCAACAGCATGTGTACAAGGGCTTGGGTATTTTCCCAGTTTTGGCTATATAGAATAGTCTGTCGGTTGGTATGCCTTTAGTTGCTTGGGTTGAGTGTCTTGGTCCCATTTCCTCTTGAAACCCTGACATGTCTGTGCTGAATTCCACCTCTCCTTCGCTTGGACTTGCTCTCTCTCGCTCACTTGTTAATGAGTTTTCTTTAACCTCTGTGGGTTGCATCAGATTTAGTCCTCGGGTCTCATCAACGTTTACTATACGACTTATTGCAACCTTGTTTGTCTTCAGGAATAGAATTCTGTATCCGTTTTTGTTTTTTTTTAAAACATTTTATTATCGGGTCATAACAACATGTCCAATATTATAACATTCCCTCATTTCTATTATAGCCCTTTCCCCTCCCTCCCTCCCTCCCCCCCCTTCTCCAGGCTTCCCGCAGTGATCCCACCCCTACCTAGTTTCTTTTCTTGTCTGATCCTTCCTTCTAAAACACAGTTTAATAGATAACTATTATTTTAGCTACCTTTTTCATATATTCTGTCTCATGGGTAACATTTCTTTAACTATAGAATTCAGTATCCTTTAAAGTGATCACTGTAACCCACTAGTATTCCTTCTGTGGCTCTATTGTCCAGCTTTGAGCATTTTTCACTGGGAATGAAGGCACAGACTTTGCATCCGAACACTCGGATGTGCTTGACACTTGGCTTTGACCCATGCCACACTTCACATGGAGTGCTGTGAATTGCTTTTGATGGTAATCTGTTTTGTAGATATGTTGCTTATTTAACAACCCAGCATCCAGAAGTGTGCATCTGACCATTTCAACTAAGGTGCGGTTCTTCATTTCTGCTGTTCCATTTCATTCAGGTGTGTATGGCATGATTGTCTGATGTTTGTTTAGGTTCCGCTTCTTTACTTGTATACTCCTCCCCATTGTTTGAGCAGAGTGTTTGTAGCTTCTTTGGAACTTATTGCCAACTGCTGCTACAAACTCTTGGAGTTTCCCGAACAATTCACTCTTTTGTTTCAGGAGACACATGACAATGTATCTGGAATAGTCATCAATGAAGCATCCACATTACTGGTGCGCCTCAACCATGGAGAGTGGTGTCTGGTCAGTTATAAAAAAATATGGGGGTGCGTGCACATATGTGCTTATGCACATATTTCCAACAACTCCAAAAAAAGGCAGAAATTGATCTAACAGTTCACACATCCCAACCAATGTTCCCTCTAAGCTGTGGAGTCCTGTGAGCAGAAATTCTACTTTGTGAGCTACTGGCATTAAAGTTGTGAGCAGGTAGTTTGGCTGCTGCATAAAATTAGTTTGCTCTGGAGCCATCTTTCCTGAGCTAAGACAAAAATGTGTGAGCTGGAGGCTAAAAAACTGTGAGCTAGCTCACACTAACTCAGCTTAGAGGGAACACTGATCCCAACCATGCTTCACACATCCCAACCAGCTTCAGTTAGCAACAGGGAAGTTCAGATGTTGGGAAATGTGTGGGGAAAGCACTGGTATCCATAAAAACTGGACTTTCCCTGGTACCTGATTACTCCGCTTTCAAAGAGCAGCAGAACAGGGTGGTGACTGGGGCACAGAAGGCAGATGTTGCTGTCTGATCATGCTCTTTAAATCCACAACAATATTGACACAAATTGCTTGTGTGACCGCAGCCTTGGTAGGGTAAGCTTATACAGATGCTCCTTCCCAATGTAACCTCTTTCCCCTTCTTAATCTCACATTGGTTTCTTTGAAATTTCACTCTAAAACCATTATTGGTGAGGCTCTTCACAGACGGAAGGCTTCCCTCCAGTTCCGGATCATACAAAATGCTTTTTCACAAGGAATTTATGTGTTCCTTTAGGTGGCTCACAGCACTTTTAAGAATCCATACCCAATTCCTTCTGGAGTGATGCTTTTTCCATCTGAAAGGAAGATCTTCTCCTTTGTGCTAAGATCAAGATCTGAGAAGAACTCCTCGTTGCGTGTCATGTGGCTTGTGGCACCTGAATCAATGTACCACCCACTTGATGTGTTGCTCTGTGTAGTCTTTACACATCCATTCCATTTTTCATCTATAGCGTTCTTAGCCTTTTCTTTGGGTGATTCTGTGATTCGTTTTCCTGTTTAGCTCTCCAAATTGAACAATTTTTTCAGATGAACAGCCCTTTGCAGCAGTAACGCAGCCTGGTTTCTGCCATGTGCTCTATCACTTCATTTACCTTGAGAGCTGTTTCTGATTTTTCAGTGTCTTCACTTGCTTGTAGTTCTTTTCTGCCATTATACTCATCCATTAATTTGCCCTTAAGATATTCAACTATTAGATATGCTTCTGGTCTATTGCCCCCCTAAACCGGAATAAGAGGCAGACACAAATGTTGGGTTAACTAATGGGCCACTTTATTAACTGACAACATTAACTGGAAAAAATGGCAAGGGCAAAACATGCTTGCGGTATGGTCAAAGCCAGGGGTCCCTAGACCCCTCCCTTGCCATGTAAAATAGGGCAAGTCACCCTGCCCCGAGTGGAAGCCATGAGGCTGTGGTTCATGCCTGACTAGCCCAGCAATCTTTCCACTTATATAAAGCCGTAGTGGGGTCCAATGTTCCAATGCACACCTACAGTGTTTGGGTGCAAGAACTGTCAGTCAGAAGACACTGGCTGGGTTGGCTGGCTGCCTTGTGTAGTCCTGCCCATGCCAGCCAGTGTCTTCGGCTCAGTCTGCTCTGGGCCTCTGACAGGAGAGGACCATCTGCAGACTGAGTGCAGGGACGGGGCTTCTACGGCTGGGCCACTTCAGCAGCCCAGCCAGAGAAGCCCCGAATAGTCACCGGTAGACACAAGGGGACCCAGGTAAGGGGATGGAATTGCACGGGAAACCCCAGGACAAAGCGGCAGCCGAGCTGCCTGTGCCTGTGTCTTCAGGTGGGGGTGTTCCTGGTGCATGTGGAGGGGGAGGCAAGTCAGTGGCCGCTGCTGGCCTGAGTTCTCTCCCACCCACTGCAGCTTAGGCCACTCTTCTCTGATTGGGCCAGCGTTTCAAGGTCATTTGCATATCGAAGATCATTGGACTTCACTCCATTCTGCACCTCACCCCCCCCCCCCCCCAAGACAATTGGGTCAGTTGCATATGGGACCTGGTGTATTCTAAGGTAAAATATGTCCTCACTCACAACACATCACTTCCTCTTCAAAAGAAACAAACCCAATAACACAATCATGCCACACCACAAAAAGACAGATCACACCACAAGCAGAATACCACAAGGCAAAAAATGATAGGAAAAGGCGCCAGCAGTCACCCCATTACTGCCACAGATATGTACCTGAGAGCACTTCAGAGGATGGTGTGCAGGTCCCGGGTTCATGTTTTAAAAGCTGCCTGGGGGATTATGGACCATTCACACACTTTCAACCTTAACATACCTCATAGGGTAGTTGTGCGGATCATACAGGGGAGAGGAGAATGATGTCAGCTGCTTTGGTTCCCACTGCAGGGTAAGACTGCCCTATCCCTAGGTAGAGGCTGGGGGGGGGAATGTAAACCTGAAGACAGACTGGCAGATAAAGGTAGGCTGATGGTTGCTTGGAAAGGACATAGGGTTGCCAACTCCAGGTTGGAAACTTCCAAGATATTTTAGGGATGAATCCTGCTGAGTGTGGTGTCTGAAGAGGAGGAAGAGGGGGACCTCAGACAGATATGCCATAGACCCCCACCCTCCAAACAAGCTGTTGCCAATCTCCAGGTGACAGCTGGAGAGCTCTTAAAGCACTGGTGCTAATTCAAAGTGCCGGGGATGTGTTGCAT